>NW_027278980.1:0-247500 GCF_046629955.1 Centroberyx affinis | reverse complement strand
CTGCTCCTTATATAGGGAGATGAGGCGGGCAAACGCAACCTTTACTTACCTTTCCATTGTCTTTCCATTGTGTTTAGCTCTCTGTTGTGCTGAATTTTAGATATTGTAAATGTCAGAGGAATTTTTTTTATATGTTCCATCGGCTTGGTTCTGTGGCAATATATGGAACGTGAAGTTGAAATTGCAATATACCTGGTTTTATAAAGCAGGTTAAGAGTTTCATTCCAAAGTGACATATCTGACTGTGTCTAAAAGAAATATTAAATGACACAAGTGCGGAGACATATTGACAACTTACAGGTATGAATGACATGCTGACACATATTGCAATAAGGACAGCAGGACTTCATATTCAGTACAAAGGGACAGTGCAAGATATGCTGGGGATGGTAGACTATACACACAGTGTCACACTACAAAGATACAGTCAACATTCAGTTAATTATAGCTATGTTCATGCAAGCTTCAGGTCATACAGTATGGCACAATACACCTTCCACAGTGTTTCCCAAAATGAGATATTATGAGATATGAGTTGAGATATCCATCATCTGAAAAAACTGACTCCTACTCTTACAAAATGAGAATGAATGTAAAGCACATAATGACTTTTTTGTACAAAACACTTATGTATTCAAGGATACAGTCTGTAACATCTGTGATTTTGAAATTGATGAATGTCAGGTAATGATTTTTCCCATATATTCTATATGGATATATAGTTTTGGAATGAAATCCTTCTATTTTTCTTACTTTTCATTTTAAAAAACTGCTCTTAATTCAATTCATAGGTCAAGAAGTTAATTATCTACTTCCTGATGCATCTTCTGGGTTTTATGTGAACTGTCCTTCACTTTGGAGCGGCACATTGATGTGCTGCAGCTCCATATTTTGCACATTCAGACGCATCCAAAAAAACTCTTTCAAAACCCCTGTGTGTCAAATTGTAACGGCTGTATGAATCATATTTGCATAGACCATAGACAATCCCACACCCACCCACCCACACCCACACCCACACACACACACACACACACACACACACACACACACACACATACCCACCCACCCACCTAAGTTGCTGAATCAATCAGATGGCTGTCACAATAGGATTATGTCTTATATAAAAGCAAGTTGATATGTGCAGAAATAATCAGTGCAGGTTGAGGCTTAGAGGGAGAGAGAAATGGTTTCAAGTGATTCTTAAATGTTACGCATACATTTTATTATCGTTTATCATCTTTCAATAGAATCATATGGTAATGATATGATGAGATTGTGATACACAATTCTATTGTATACATTTCTAAGAATTTTTATATTCTTTTAACTCTGACAAAATAAGGTGTGATACATTTTAAGGAATATTATTTGAAAATTTCAGAGTTTTGTTTGACATAACACTTAACATTATCATGCAGTTCAATGCGGTAAACATCAATCTTATTTTAACTGTGATTTTGCATATGTAAGCCATATCGTGATATATATCGTTATCGGAAAAAAATCCTTGAAATGATTATCGTGAAATGAATTTCAGCCATATCACCCAGCCCTAGCCGGAGGTCCAGGAAACATTAGTGACCCGTGGGTATATGCAACATAAATACAGGTGTCACTTTGGAAATTAGAAACAACTGTCACAGCTGGAGACCTCCTCAGCGTCACATTGCCAGCTTCTGTATCCCTTAGTTTGCCCCCCACCTCTACAGCAACAGTGTTTTCTTTGTTTTCTTTGTTGCTGCTGCCTTTCACAAACTGGGAAATGGGAGAAACGAGATTTGTGCAATTTGACAGTTGGAATAATAGAAAACTCTCCAGCGATGATAGGATGACTCCAAAACATGCTTACATGATATATTGTTGCTTATTGTGGGTGCAGAAGCGTTCCCTTTCTATGACACTAACAATAGCGGATGTACTGTATAGCCTACGCAGCAAAACTGTAGTACTGTTCCTCTCTGTCATGTCTTTTTTCCCTGCATTAGTACTGCAGGATTTCTAAACAGTTCCTCTCTGGGGTGGAGCGGCTGTGCTGTGAAGTAAGCATGTACAGTAAGAAGTGTGACTAGTACAATGGCTTCATCTCCCCCCCAAAAAAATCAGAAAACCAGACAGAGAAAAAAAAATGTCATCATGTAAAGTCTTGTTTTTTTATGGTTTGGCCTTGTGTGTGGGTCACCATGACAACACGGGGTAAACATGGATGTTTGGTTGTGTGTGTGTGTGTGCGTGTGTGTACGTGTGTGTGTGTGTGTGTGTGTGTGTGTATTAGTACCTTTGCTTCTGTATGTGTTTATGCATACGTATCTGCAGTGCTGTATGTGAGATAGAGAGAGAGAGAGAGGGAGAGGGACAGAGAGAGGGAGAGAGAGAGAGAGAGAGAGATTTATAGACAGAGAGAGAAAGATAGGGAGAGAGATAGGGAGAGAGAGATAGAGAGAGAGGGAGAGAGAGAGAGAGAGAGAGAGAGATCTCTGCTGGCTCTGATCTTGAGGAGGCTTGTTGCTGTGGGAACAGACACTGTTTCCAACTCCTGTGCTTTTGCCACGAGACGTTAATTACCACAGAACCTGAATAAACAGAGCAGTTATTCCCATTCAAACGGACATTTCTGACTGGTCTTTTGGCTGGTACAGTACATATGAGGAGGCTGCCTCAGAATATTTGATAATGTCACTGGAAACGAGTATCGATTGAGACTCAGAAAGATTCAGATTCATAACATTGGAGATAAAAGTGAGGCACCAAAAAGTGTTCATTCTATCTGTTCAGGTTCTACAGTTTGTTCACTCAGCTGCTTGTGTGATCAATTACGTGTGTGTGTGTGATAAAACCCTGTTGTCCGTTGACTCTCTTGTCAAATCCAGTGGCCAATATTAATATTGGCCACCATTTTATATTAGATAAAATAGGAATTCTGACAATTATTGATATTGAAATTGTTAAAGGTATCACAGCAAGTATTTGACACGCAGCAGGAGGCCAACTTCAACTTCAAATAACAAACCTTGTTTTGGAAGCTGTTTTAATATGAATATACAGAATACAGAACACATCATATAGAATAACAGATATTCTTATAATTATGAACTTGGAAAGCTGAAATCAATATTTGCGCACATGAACAACTCACAACAGTTGTGGCTCTTCAGTTACGTTCAAGATACGACAGCTTTCTGTTGTGGAAAAAATGATTTATAACTGAAAGCGTAGAAACACACACAGAAAAAGAAAATTCTACACAATATCAAAGGTCCTCTTTTGGCGTAATGGTTTTCTTGCTCTTTTTCTTCTTCTCCTCTTCCCTGTGGAAGACTTTTCCGTCCGACTGCTGCCTCCAACTGATTTTGACGTCTTCAGTCACCCCATTATCCTTCAGCCTCTGTTTGAACTGAGACACAGAAACCTTTATTCCCCTGAATGTTATCACTTAGGTTTTCTTCAGACTTTTACGAAGCACACATGCCTTTATTCAGTAACCCCCTGCTTATGTTTTTTTAAACATTTTCTTCATCCGGATCGTCCGCTGAGCAAGCATGCTCTTTTTTTTTTTAGGAGCCCCCTGCTTCATATTTATACAGTTACATACAATCACACATAGACAATCTCCAGTACAACTACTACTACTACTACTACTTTTCTACTAGTTTTCTACTGTTCCAGCTCCCCCAGAGGTTTACAGCCAGGACTAGATAATACGATGTGCCTAATTGTGCTGTTTTACTGTTCTTTTCACTTCTTTAATACAAGTCTAGTCACAATAATGGTGGCATACAGATATATTTATTTACACTACTGATGGCACTTTCAGTACAGTTCAGCTGCTCTTGATAAAAGTAATAAATAAATAATAATAATAAATAATAATTTGGTAGTGTTTGCATTATAGTTGAATGGTCAAACATTATGTACCTGCTTCAGGATGGCCTCCATCACAGCAGGATCGTTCAGGTCCAGAGAGGAGTCGGTTTTTTTCAGCTGCACTCTCACCACTTGCTTCATCATGACTTTGAAGAACAAACATTTAGTATCAATTACAACATTCATTTTTGGCCAGACAATAATTGACATTCTTAACTATTTTAAAACAAAAAGGAAGAATGTGGTAGTTACATTCTCCAACTGCTCTATTATTTCAGTTACTTTTGGCCAACGATGTTAGCGCTTAAAGAACACAAACCCAATATCTGTATTTGATCAATACCACACTCTAACCTCCCCTATGATTTCATGAACATTATCAACATCAGGAGTGTTCAAATTTATTTTCTTCCCTTTACATGATTTCTGGATTTTCCTCCTTGTTGAGTTTTGATGTCATTTGCATTTTTATTACTCCCTCAGTGGTTTTTGGTTTCACCTGCACAGTTTGCATTTCTTCTCTTCAACCTTTTTCCTTTGTTTTTATCATATCTCCAAATAAACTAAACCTAAACCTAAACCCTGCATTCTAAAGCCAACTGACTCACCGCTGCTGTAGCAGATGAACGTTCTTGTCACATCGCAGTTCCAGTCCTCCCATTTGCCTGAGCTGAACTTTGCTGCCACACAGGCCTCGTTCTTCCGTTTGTTATTCGGTTCCACTGTGTTCCAGTTCCTGAATGAGGATTTACTTCCATCCAGCCACTTCCAGGAGTCTCTGGAAAGGCCGATCCAGGCTCCTACAGGTTCTGCAGGCACCAGCTCCTGTATCTTCTGGTTCTCTGTCGGGTTTCTGACACTGGCCAGGTCGGTGTGGTGCTGCCTGCAGTAGCTCTGGGCCTCAGTCCATGTCATGGACATGTTGATGAGAAGAAATCTCTCAGTCGGCTCTGAAAATAGACTTTATTAAAGCGCTGTGTAGAATTACCATAACATATACCAGTGGATACAATACCTTACGCCAAAGTGGCGTAAATGTGCAGATAAAAATCTGCATCATTTTCATATTATAAATGTAAGCTTTGTTACTCTCTATTCATAGTATTCCCATGATGCATTTCCTACCAATATGGTGCTTTACCATATACACAGCTCATTGGCTGTGGCTGTCATTTGATGATAATCACCTGTTACTTTATTACAATCACCTGTTTTTTCCTACTAAGATGGCCATTTGGTGATGTAACAGAATACTATGAATAGCTGATTGATAGTTGAAGAGTGAATAGTGATTCAACCTATACCCATGGCTCATGAAAGCTTTTACATTTGCTGTTCTGCATACAGGAAGTGACATTTTGTACATTTCCAGCAGCAGCAACAGTGGTTTGTCTGGAATAAACAGAAGAAGAACTGGGTAGTTAGCATGAGCAGTGATAGCCACCATGGTTGAACAGACAGAGAAAAGAGAAACTCAAACTGCATCAACAGAAAGTCTGAGGAAAAAGGGACATTTGATCTCTAGGCGGTGCAGTGCAGAAACACCACAGCAATGAGTGCTTCGAACCAAAGATGGTAACAAATAAAGAACGAGTTTCTTGCACATTACCACTTTAATCACTGTGAAATAGAAATGTATACATATCGTAGTGGCCCAAAATGTAATAATGACCATCATGTAATAACTGCCTGTAATGTAAATCAAATGTAATAAAGCCCATAACATAATAAAAATCCATGATTTTTATTATGTTATGATTTTATTCTGCAAATGACATGTAGTATCCAAATTTACTCCATCTATTGCTGCCATTGCAGCTTCATTCATAAACTCTATGTCAGATAATGTCATACCTCAAAGATGTTTTTGCAAAGTTAATTTTATCCCTTTTTGCAAGGAAAGGTACAGTGAAATATTTGTTTACTTCTTCACAGTATAGATGGTCTACTTGTCAACTCAATTCGAGTGGAGAGCGCCACCCGAAACGTTGCATCATATGATACCAATTAATCAAGTAACTTACACACTAAAGCATTGCCAAAAAACAAAACAACAACAACAACAAAAAAAGCGGATACAAACAGCTGATCTGAATGTAAGTCATGTATGTGTGTGTTTGTGTGTGTGTGTGAGAGAGAGAGAGAAAGAGAGAAAAGAAAGATGGAGGAATGTGAATATGATATAATTTCAGGATTCCACAGTGAAAACATCTCACCTTCGGCATCAAAGCAGATTGGCAAACGGCGCATTTTACAATTCCCATCGTTCCATGTGCCGTCATCAAGCATGACAGTGCAGCGTTCTTCACTTTTCTGGTTGTCCGGTTGACCAGTGTGCCAGTTCCTGAACTCAGCCTCCCCGTCTTTGTAGAAACTTCTGTCTGCCAATGACCACCTCCAGCTGTTCAGGTCATCCTGCAGCCCAATCCAGGCTAGCTGAAAACAATATCTCACTTTAGGACAGTGTTTTCTCTTTGCATAACCTTAATCCTGACATCAAGCAGTTGTTTTCCTTACTGTAACTTTGTAAAACTTAAAGCTGCACCAGGCAAGATTTTCATGACAAAATACACCCGTCTTTTCAGCATGAATCACAAAGTGCTGCTGCAACAGAGAAGAACATCCCATTCCCCCTGTAGATTCTCTCTGTTTGCCCATACTAATTTCTGGTGTCGGCATTGTTGCAGGTGGGAAATCTCCTCGGCACACGGGACAAATCAAAACTTAAGAGCAAAATATGAAACTTTCTCCTAAACAGCAGCGAACGAGCATGGCCTCACCAACAATGGTTGAACATGCTGCAAAAAGATGTTTTTTTTCACTTTCTCTGCCTTAACCCGTCTCCAAGAAGAAGAGATTTAGGGCAGAGAAGTGCAGCGTTTACTGACGTCACGTTACATGATTTCTGGGTAATGAAGTCCTTCAAACTTTCAAAAATTGAAACGGTTAACTCTCGCTGCCACTTTCGGCTGCCAATATGCGAAGTTGCCTAGTACAGCTTTAAAGTTGACCAATGGAAAAAAAAGCTTTGAACAGGATTATCTCACAACAATCATTGCCTGAAAGAATAGTTTTTGTGTCTCTGCTGACAGACTACAGTCTAGCATCCCTACAACGTATTGAGGCAGACCAATCTTGAAACTATTTCAGGAAACATTTTGGAAAAATGCTGTTAAAGTTTATCGTAGTAACCCTGTCACTAAAACTGCTTAAAATAATTTTCCTTTAAGGCATACAGCCAGTATTTCCAAGATCAGTTTGAATAGATAATGTAAGGTTAAACTTTTCAAATTGCCTCTCATCCATCAGTTACATGACGGTCAAATATGGCTTTGATTCAAAGAAAGACAAAACGGAAGAGAAAAGTCATAGAAATCACATTCTTATCGTTAAAACTGCTCAGTTTTTGTAAATCCACTATGTCGTTGAGTCTCTTCACATCCTCCATGTTGTCGAGAGTGGCCAGGTCTGTGTACTTCTCCCTGCAGTGTCTCCGTGCTTCAGTCACGTTCTTTGGCTCATAAACGAAATGGTACTGACGGTACGAGGAGACGGCACACAGCCCTGCGATGACAGACATGCAGATTAATTAGATCTGAGCTAAAAGTGTTTGAATATAGTTTCATATTTTAGCATTTTATGTCAGTGTCTTGAAGTGCGTGTGATTGGTTTTGGCGCTGAAACTACTTCAAAAGTGGATGTTACTGAAATAAAATAAATCAAGTGCTAGAATATGTATTCACTAAGGATGGGACGATATATCGAAATTCAATGTATCGCAATACAAAAAAGTGACGATACGTATCTTGGGGCAGAAAAAATAATCTTGATATTAGCTACAATTTATTCTGTTGTTGTAATTACAAATTAGATGGTTTGCCACAATTTCACAAGCTCTCCATTGAAACTATATTATTTGCACTTTGTAATGACATTTTTAAATTGATGTTTACATTCTAGCAAGCCAATGCAGTTGTTAGAGAGGTTTTTTGGGAATTAAACACAATTCTGCACAGTCAGACTTTGTTGTCATTGAACTTTTATGTATTACATCGTATCCTGGTTGTATTGAATCATGAACACCATATCTCGTATTGAATCATATCATGAGATAAGCATATTGTCCCATTCCTAGTATTCAACTGCCATTTTGCCATTTTCCACTGTGTTAACCTATGCATTAATTAATGAAAATGTATAATAAGTGTACCATAAATCCTCCTAATATGTAAGGTACTCACAAGAGTTTAGAAATGCAGTGTAATATATATTCAGTGTTACTACATATATGTTTATGGTAGTAAGACTGTTCCAACTTAAATCAAACTGTATACAACACTTGCCTGATACAGCCAGGATGCTCAGCAGTATCTCCTTCATTATGTTCTCTGTCTCTCTCTCTGTCTGTGACTTCAGATTCCCAACTGTGAGGCAGTAGTTGGTATATATAGCTGGTAGCAATATTGCCTATTGGGTTGTTCATTAACTGCTCACCTCACTGTCATTTGACTTTATGCAAAGAGGCTACTGGGGGAAATCATCAGTCTCTTGTTAATGACATTTTATAATAAATATATTATACCATGTCATGAGATTTGGGACCCATAGATATTTAGTGGGGTTAGACTGATGTTTGCCAAGGCCAATAATGGCCTTTAAATAAATAGTAGAAATTAGTCAGTTATGTTGTCAGCCTCCAATATGATGGAGGCTCCTACCTGACCACAGCGACTGTATATAAACACAGCCTATAAAGCTGCAATTAAATTAATTTTCTTTGCACAGTTTATAAATTCATTCATCTAAATCTAGTCTTTGTTTCAAGGCAGTGATGTATCCCAGAGTTTGTTGGATCACCCTGCCGTTGTCATTTTTCGGTATGAAAATGGAATAAATTTAAAGATATTGTTTGGGGACAAAAAAAGGACAAATTGAAAGATGTTGTTAGCAGCTTCAATACAAAAATATAGCTGCAAGCGGCAATTGCAGGGTCCAGGCACAATTTGAAAAGACAGAGAGACAAAACATTACAGAAGGTAGAAAGACACACACAAAAACTGACATGTTCTGAAGATCGGACATACAGTCTATTAGTTATGGCTTAACACCAGCTTTTGTATTGACCCGTGACTTCTGTCAAGTTAATCTTTTCATTGCAGCCACATTGAAGTTATTCACAACAGCCAAACTTTCTATTACTTGTTGTTCACGAGTAACGACAAGACTGGATTTGAACCCACAAGCTTCCATATGAAAGGCTGATGCTTTACCTACTGAGCCAACCACCTGTTATAGGTTTACTGAGGAGAAACTAACTAAAGGGAGAAGTATTATGATACTGCAGCCTATGATTGACAGATTGACAATGCTAATCACTTTATAGAACATTGTAGTGCCCTCCATTAACAAATAAAACTATAGTAAGTCACATGGGCCAGAAAACTGCTCTCTATGGGTTGAAAGGTGTGGCCACATCCCAATCAGTGATGCCAATCAGGTATTTTGCCATTGACAGATGATGTCAAACACCTGCTTTGAGTTTTCTGCGCTGTGTGATTTAGTGTTGATTTACTTTTCATTAAACTTCAAAATGCTCACAGTTCATCAGGGACTTGAACTCACAACCTTGCGGTCCAAACACCTGCACTTTACCACTATGCCAACTTTCACTGTGGTGTGCTACAATCAGGAAACAAAACAAAGTGATTGGTCATAGGTGATAGTCCAACCCATATTGAAAGTTTCAGAAAGAATATTATAAGAAGTAATTATTTGTTAGTAGTTATAAGAAGTGGATTTAACAGGTGAATTTACTGTATTAAGGCAACATAGCCTTCGCCTGGATTCAATGGTCAGTCTATTATGGAAAGAACATATCGCTGTTGTTGGGTAAAAACCTCATAACTCCAATTTTTATGATTTTCATGTTTTCACTCAGTTGAAGGATTACTTCTCAGTTCTTCTGTGGGTTGGCCTTATGAAACCTTTCAAAACCTGTTGGATAATGTCAAAAATGCGTTGTCATCAAGCTAAAGCCAAGGCTTGATATTATGGAGATACAAGGTTTTCACCCGACAGTGACTGTATGTTCACTCAGGATGTAGCATTTGTGGACAAGGCAGCTGTGTGTGTACTGTAGTTTGTACTGCAGCGGTCTCTTGTTGTTCCTCTCTTGTTCTGCTGTGTACTGACTCACTGCTCCCTCTGCTGTCTGGCTGTGTGAACTGCATGTTGGTAACACCAAGGGGTCACGCTGGCTGACCTCACTGAGAAGAAGAAAGGAAAGTTTGGCTGTGCTTTTGCTTTTTTTGGGGGGGGGGCGGCTGTGGCTCAGGAGGGGGAGCGGGTCGTCCACTAATCAGAAGGTCGGTGGTTCGATCCCATTTGCTGGTTCACTCAGTCCACAGAAACACAGGGTAAAAGTGTGTTTTGTGTGGGTGGATGGTTCATCTCTGTGTGTTTGTGTGCCTCCCCTTGCTGCTGCTTGCTTGTGCTCTTGCTTTTTTGCATGACATGTGTTTGGAGTCACTGATCAGTGTGTGATAATCATCAT
Organism: Centroberyx affinis; assembly: GCF_046629955.1. Taxonomy (NCBI): domain Eukaryota; kingdom Metazoa; phylum Chordata; class Actinopteri; order Beryciformes; family Berycidae; genus Centroberyx; species Centroberyx affinis. The sequence goes on along the minus strand of NW_027278980.1, from coordinate 237,083 downwards.
CATCAGCACTGTTATTGATATCATTTGCAAATTCATCTCATTCTCCCCCCGCACCTGGTACACCTTATATCACTGAGTTTATGAGATCTTTATCAAACATTGCATGTGTTTCCTGGAAGACAAAGGAGGAAGGGAGACTCGCTAGTCAAATGAATCAACAAACAGTTCTATTTTGGCACAGACCCCAGGGAGATTTTAGAGGTTAAAGGTGCTGGGTGTAGCATTTTCACATCAATTAATCATTAATTAATTAGATACCAATGCCCTTGTATCAAGACATTACATTTCAAAATATGTTTTTTTGAAAACAATGTCTTAAGTAAATCTCCAGCCAGTAGTCATGTGACCATGTTTCTTTGGGGGGTTTCTAGGAGGTTTTGTCAAGATATTTGTGGGGAGAATTCTCATAATATAATCATCATCATTATACATTCATTTCATTTGTCTGCAGTGTGGTGTTGGATCCCCCTGTTATAAAGAGGAGATTTTATGCATGTTTACATGATATAAACCTGCATGCAGACCTGAATCAAGTAGTATTTTGAGATAATTCACACAGGACAATAAGATTAGACAATCACATGACAGTTTTTTGAAAGTCAATTCTTTTCTGTGACTGACACTATCTGTAATGTCTTGAGTTGCTAATTGTTAAAACAAATGCCAAGAATTATGTACAAACACTATTTGACTCAGGTCTCAGGCAGCATGTTCTCACTGTGACTTGGTCTATCCAGAAACTTTAAAATCTATGGTTTTATAGTATTCACAAAGCAGGACAATTAGCCTCATGTCTGGATCGACAGTGGTGCAACTCCAACCAAAGAATCACCCAAGCATTCTGGTTTTTTGTGCAACTTCACACTGATTTTCTATTTGCCAGCTGCTTTTTAGACATTTTCAATCAGTTTTCAATGGTTTGGCCTCTAGGCCATGAAACATTATATACACCTGGGAAATAATTTCAGCTGCCACACACACATTGGACTGTTCTACCGGACAGTTATGGTCTAAAAATAATTAGTCTACAGTGAAGTTTTGCAAGCAACCCCTGTTGCTCAGTTGGGTCTTTCATGTAATAGTTTCAGTCGACTCTATGATCCTTCATGGTCAAGAACGCAGTTACTGGTGGTGTCCTGCTAATATCTGATATACTATATCTAATTTTCCCATTGTTTTTCTCAAAATTGACATTTGACATATAACATATTTCCAAACCATTAAAAAAGTTTTTATTAAAAGTCAAAAATGCATGGGAATCAATGGGAAAGTCAACCTGAAAAGTTAACTTTTTCAGCAAAACCAGTTTCCTTTACGGCACTGATACTGTGACGTACAGATCTCTGACAGCCAGGCCAGCAGCGATACGACAGCTCCTCTGCATGTCAGATTTAGGTGAGCTAAAGTGAAATAGAATAATACAAACTGTATAATATTGGTGTATGTGATGCTTTTCAAGATACTCAGAGATACTTTACAGCAACAGCAAAACATCTGTGACATAACATTACATTTTTGAGAGAAAAATGAACGTTTTCTGTTGTGGAAAAAATGATTTATAACTGAAAGCGTAGAAACACACACAGAAAAACAAAATTCTACACAATATCAAAGGTCCTCTTTTGGCATAATGGTTTTCTTGCTCTTTTTCTTCTTCTCCTCTTCCCTGTGGAAGACTTTTCCGTCCGACTGCTGCCTCCAACTGATTTTGACGTCTTCAGTCACCCCATTATCCTTCAGCCTCTGTTTGAACTGAGACACAGAAACCTTTATTCCCCTGAATGTTATCACTTAGGTTTTCTTCAGACTTTTACGAAGCACACATGCCTTTATTCAGTAACCCCCTGCTTATGTTTTTTTAAACATTTTCTTCATCTGGATCGTCCGCTGAGCAAGCATGCTCTTTTTTTTTTTAGGAGCCCCCTGCTTCATATTTATACAGTTACATACAATCACACATAGACAATCCCCAGTACAACTACTACTACTACTACTACTTTTCTACTAGTTTTCTACTGTTCCAGCTCCCCCAGAGGTTTACAGCCAGGACTAGATAATACGATGTGCCTAATTGTGCTGTTTTACTGTTCTTTTCACTTCTTTAATACAAGTCTAGTCACAATAATGGTGGCATACAGATATATTTATTTACCCTGCTGTTGGCACTTTCAGTACAGTTCAGCTGCTCTTGATAAAAGTAATAAATAAATAATAATAATAAATAATAATTTGGTAGTGTTTGCATTATAGTTGAATGGTCAAACATTATGTACCTGCTTCAGGATGGCCTCCATCACAGCAGGATCGTTCAGGTCCAGAGAGGAGTCGGTTTTTTTCAGCTTCACTCTCACCACTTGCTTCATCATGACTTTGAAGAACAAACATTTAGTATCAATTACAACATTCATTTTTGGCCAGACAATAATTGACATTCTTAACTATTTTAAAACAAAAAGGAAGAATGTGGTAGTTACATTCTCCAACTGCTCTATTATTTCAGTTACTTTTGGCCAACGATGTTAGCGCTTAAAGAACACAAACCCAATATCTGTATTTGATCAATACCACACTCTAACCTCCCCTATGATTTCATGAACATTATCAACATCAGGAGTGTTCAAATTTTTTTTCTTCCCTTTACATGATTTCTGGATTTTCCTCCTTGTTGAGTTTTGATGTCATTTGCATTTTTATTACTCCCTCAGTGGTTTTTGGTTTCACCTGCACAGTTTGCATTTCTTCTCTTCAACCTTTTTCCTTTGTTTTTATCATATCTCCAAATAAACTAAACCTAAACCTAAACCCTGCATTCTAAAGCCAACTGACTCACCGCTGCTGTAGCAGATGAACGTTCTTGTCACATCGCAGTTCCAGTCCTCCCATTTGCCTGAGCTGAACTTTGCTGCCACACAGGCCCCGTTCTTCCGTTCGTTATTCGGTTCCACTGTGTTCCAGTTCCTGAATGAGGATTTACTTCCATCCAGCCACTTCCAGGAGTCTCTGGAAAGGCCGATCCAGGCTCCTACAAGTCCTGCAGGCATTAGCTCCTGTATCTTCTGGTTCTCTGTCGGGTTTCTGACACTGGCCAGGTCGGTGTGGTGCTGCCTGCAGTAGCTCTGGGCCTCAGTCCATGTCATGGACTTGTTGATGAGAAGAAATCTCTCAGTCGGCTCTGAAAATAGACTTTATTAAAGTGCTGTGTAGAATTACCATAACATATACCAGTGGATACAATACCTTACGCCAAAGTGGCTTACAGGACCATAAATGTGCAGATAGAAATCTGCATCATTTTCATATTATAAATGTAAGCTTTGTTACTCTCTATTCATAGTATTCCCATGATGTCACATGCATTTCCTACCAATATGATGCTTTACCATATACACAGCTCATTGGCTGTGGCTGTCATTTGATTACAATCACCTGTTATTTATTACAATCACCTGTTATTTTCCTACCAAGATGGCCATTTGGTGATGTAACAGAATACTATGAATAGCTGATTGATAGTTGAAGAGTGAATAGTGATTCAACCTATACCCATGGCTCATGAAAGCTTTTACATTTGCTGTTCTGCACACAGGAAGTGACATTTTGTACATTTCCAGCAGCAGCAACAGTGGTTTGTTTGGAATAAACAGAAGAAGAACTGGGTAGTTAGCATGAGCAGTGATAGCCACCATGGCTGACCAGACAGAGAAAAGAGAAACTCTTCACAGTATGGATAGTGTACTTGTCAACTCATGTAGAGAGCGCCTCCCGAAACGTTGCATCATATGAATACCAATTAATCAAGTAATTTATTTCTATTCACACTAACGCATTGCCAAAAAACAAAACAAACATCAACAAAAAGCTGATTCAAACGTATGTAAGTCATGTATGTGTGTGTGAGAGAGAGAGAGAAAGAGAGGAGAACTGAGATGTAGGAATTTGTTTATGATATAAAAAATATCTCACCTTCAGCATCAAAGCAGATTGGCAAATTGAGGTTTATACAAGGCTCATCGTTCCATGTGCCTTCAGCATACATGACAACGCAGCATTCTCCACTATCCTGGTTGTTCGGTTCACCAGTGTGCCAGTTCCTGAACTCAGCCTCCCCGTCTTCGTAGAAACTTCTGTCTGCCAGTGACCACCTCCAGCTGTTCACGTCATCCTGCAGCCCAATCCAGGCTAGCTGAAAACAATATTTCACTTTAAGACATTGTTTTATCTTTGCATAACCTTAATCCTGACATCATGCAGTTGTTTTCCTTACTGTAACTTTGTAAAAGAGACGTGCGGCGTTTACTGACGTCACGTTACATGATTTCCGGGTAATGAAGTACTTCAAACTTTTAAAAATTGACAGTTATCTCTCCCTGCCACCTTGAGCTGCCAAAATGTTGCCTAGCACAGCTTTAAAGTTGTATAGTTATAATAAATAGTTATAGTAAGTTAAAATAAATTCACCAATGGAAAAAAAGCTTTGAACAGGATTATCTTACAACAATCATTACCTGAAAGAATAGTTTTTGTGTCGTATTGAGGCAGAACAATCTTGAAACTATTTCAGGAAACATTTTGGAAAAATGCTGTTAAAGTTTATCGTAGTAACCCTGTCACTAAAACTGCTTAAAATAATTTTCCTTTAAGGCATATAGCCAGTATTTCCAAGATCAGTTTGAATAGATAATGTAAGGTTAAACTTTTCAAATTGCCTCTCATCCATCAGTTACATGACGGTCAAATATGGCTTTGATTCAAAGAAAGACAAAACGGAAGAGAAAAGTAGTAGAAATCACATTCTCATCGTTAAAACTGCTCAGTTTTTGTAAATCCACTATGTCGTTGAGTCTCTTCACATCCTCCATGTTGTCGAGAGTGGCCAGGTCTGTGTACTTCTCCCTGCAGTGTCTCCGTGCTTCAATCACGTTCTTTGGCTCATAAACAAAATGGTACTGACGGTACGAGGAGACGGCACACAGCCCTGCGATGACAGACATGCAGATTAATTAGATCTGGGCTAAAAGTGTTTGAATATAATTTCATATTTTCAACTTTCAACTTTCAACTTTATTGTTATGTGTATTAAATACAATGAAATACTTGTGCTCTGGCTCTCTCTGCCTTAACACAAAGGGCACACCATCACAAAACCAACAAAAAAGAGAAAGACACTACAGACCTACATAGACTATGTACACAGTGCAGTCGTGTGTATACATTATATACACAATATACAGTACACGATAACACATATTATACAACAACAGTGTGCAGTGCATATAGGTGCATCAGCTGTTCAGCAACCTGACTGCCTGTGGAAAGAAACTGTTACCGAGACGGGTGGTGTGTGATTTGATGCTCCGGTAACGTTTTTTTTAGATGGAAGGAGCGAGAACAGAACATGAGCGGGGTGGCTGGTGTCCTTAATGATGTTTTGGGCTTTCCTTTTGCAGCGAGTGGTGTAGATGTTATGAAGTTGTGGTAGTTCTGTGCCAATGGTTTTTACTGCTGTCTTTACAGTCCTTTGTAGCAGTCTGCAGTCCTGAGCAGTCAGGTTGCCAAACCACACTGTGATACAGCTTCAATAAAAATATTATTATCAGTGTCGGGAAACATTAACAATCTGGTTATTAATGTCTATCTATATCCAAACCACACTGTGATACAGCCTGTCAGAACACTCTCTATGGTACAGCGAAAAGTTCACAAGAGCTTTGGTACTCATGCCAAAACTCTTGAGACGCCTCAGAAAGTAAAGTCTCTGCTGTGCTTTCTTGAGGAAGCAATTGTTGTTAAGAGACCATGTGATGTTGTCTGCGATGTGTATATCAAGAAATCGTTCAATCATTGATGGAAATAAGAATGTGATTTCCTCTGATCTTTCTGAATTCAACAATGATTTCTTTTGTCTTATTGATGTTTAGAGAGAGGTTGTTATAATGGCACCATATGGTTAGATCTTCCACTTCCCTCCTATAGGCCCTCTCATCACTGTCGCTTATTAGTCCAATCACTGTGGTGTCATCTGCAAATTTTATGATGCTGTTGTTATATTTGGCAACACAGTCGTGTGTAAACAGACTGTACAATAGGGGACTGAGACAGCGCCCCTGAGGCGCGCCGGTCCTAAGAACTAATGTAGATGAGTGTGTTTTACCTATTCTCACAGTCTGGGGCCTGCCTGTCAGGAAATCAAATAGCCAATTACAGATAGAGTTGCCGAGACCAAGACCTCTGAGTTTCAAACACCAGTTTGGATGGTACAATTGTATTGAAAGCAGGGCTATAATCAATAAACAACAATCTGACATAGGTATTTTTCTTTTCAAGGTGTACTAAAGCACTATGCAGAGCAAGTGAGATAGCATCATCTACAGATCTATTAGAACAGTAGGCAAACTGTAATGGGTCAAGGCAGGAATGCATTTTAGCATTTTATGTCAGTGTCTTCAAGTGCGTGTGATTGGTTTTGGTGCTGAAACTACTTCAGAAGTGGTGAAAATGTATAATAAGTGCACCATAAATCCTCCTAATATGTAAGGTACTCACAAGAGTTTTGAAATGCAGTGTAATATATATTCAGTGTTACTACATATATGTTTATGGTAGTAAGACTGTTCCAACTTAAATCAAACTGTATACAACACTTGCCTGATACAGCCAGGATGCTCAGCAGTATCTCCTTCATTATGTTCTCTGTCTCTCTCTCTCTGTCTGTGACTTCAGATTCCCAACTGTGAGGCAGTAGTTGGTATATATAGCTGGTAGCAGTATCGCCTATTGGGTTGTTCACTGCTCACCTCACTGTCATTTGACTTTATGCAAAGAGGCTACTGGGGAAAATCATCAGTCTCTTGTTAAAGACATTTTACAATAAATATATCATACCATGTCATGAGATTTGGGACCCATAGCTATGTAGTCGGGTTAGACTGATGTTTGCCAAGGCCGATAATGGCTAAATAGTGGATATCAGTCAGTTATGTTGTCAGCCTCCGATATGATGGAGGCTCCTACCTGACCACAGCTACTGTATATAAACACAGTCTATAAAGCTGCAATTCTTTGCACAGGTTATAAATCAATTCATGTAAATCCATTATTTGTTTCAAGGCAATGATGTATCCCAGAGTTTGGTGGATCACCCTGCTGCTGTTAATATTTTTCGGTATGAAAATGGAATACATTTAAAGATATTGTTTGAAAAAAAGGACAAATTTAAAGATATTGACAAAATATTGGCTGTCAGCAGCTTCAATAAAAATATTATTATCAGTGTCGGGAAACATTAACAATCTGGTTATTAATGTCTATCTATATCTATCTACAGTGTTTTTCTCTTTTTCCCCCTCGCTCTCTGTCTTTATTTCTGCCTCTGTCTCTGTCTCTCTCTCTCTCTCTCTCTCTCTGTCTCTCTCTCCCTCTCTCTTTCTCTCTGGCTGAGATTAAACAGTTTTGTTGTTTGATATGATTGAGTAGAGCTCAGGGATTAACACACAGAGAGAGAGAGAGAGAGAGAGAGAGAGAGAGAGATGTTTCACTCCACGTCTGTTCTTGTGTTTGTACGTGTGTGTGTGTGTGTGTGTGTGTGTGTGTGTGTGTGTGTCAAGAGGCCTACTGCTCTGTCCTGCAGTGCTGTTGCCGGCAGCCTTGGCTCTCCTCTTACTGTAATATTGCTGCAGTGCCTTAGTTTAAATCATTCACAGTGCAGTCGGTGCATACTGTATCTGTCAGTTTCCTCTGTCCTCAGTAGATTTCTGCACTTTATTTCTGCTGTCGTCGTCGACAGACACCAGACTGGACTAACGTTCTTTCCTTAATTCCTGCAGTGTCCGTGTGTCTTGTGAAAATAATTAAAAATTCAAAATATCTTTTTCTGAAAACAATGTCTTCAGTAAATCTCCAGCCAGTAGTCATGTGACCATTTTTCTTTTGGGGGTTTCTAGGAGGTTTTGTCAAGATATTTGTGTGGAGAATCCTCATGATATATTCATCATCATTATACATTCATTTGTCTGCAGTATGGTGTTGGATCCCCCTGTTATAAAGAAGAGATTTTATTTTATTTTTATTTATTTATTTAAGATTTATTTGGCAGGGACAGTACACATCAATCAACATTTTAGTTCACACTTCAATGTGTCACAGTTAGCCAAGAGGTTAATTTACATCTGTAGTCCCCGGGCAGGTCAACAACATAACAATTATAATAAAGTTAAAAAAGAAAAAAGCAGTACATTATGTTAGGAAACATTAACAGTGTAGCAGCATTAAAAAGAAGCAGTCAAAGCAATGTCCACACTAGAATAAATGGAGGTGGCACACACAGGAGCTGGAGATTAATTATGAGTACAGCTCTGGTGTTCTTTGAGCCAGTTTTTGAGAGATTTTTTGAACAGGTAGTATAGGTCCTTACATGTGTGGGCAGAGTGTTCCAGTGCTGCGTGGCTCGGACAGAGAAGGCTGAACGTCCAAAGGTACTCCTTCTAAACGGAACAACGCAGTCCCCTCTGGATGTGGACCTTGTGGGTCTGTCATTGTCCTTTCTGGCCACAAACTGACTCATTGGTGGGGGGGCAAGACCATGAAGGATTTTAAAAACAAGGCAGGCGTCATTATACAGTCTAAGACTGTCCAGCGTGAGCAGATTATACTTTTGAATGATGTGACAGTGGTGATATCTGCGAGGCTTCTTGTCCATGATCTTTAGTGCTTGTTTATAGAGGGACTCAAGTTGATGTAAGGTGGTTGATCCTGCTTGCGACCAGCTTGTGATACAGTATGACAGATGGGAGAAAATCATTGCATGTATATATAGCAGGGCTGCTTCAGTTGACAGGTATGGACGAATTAATCTGAAATTGGCAAGACCAAACTTCACGGTATGGATAACCTTCTTTATATGTTTTTGAATGTTAAATTTGAATCCAAAATGATGCCGAGGTATTTGAATTCTGATACCACCTTAAGTTTTTCACCGTTAAACAACACATCCGGCTGATGGACCTCTGTAGTTGTTTTGGAGAAAACATGCAAATGGTCTTATTGACATTCAGGTGCAGGCATGACTGGTTCAGCCTGTTTGATACATTGGCCAGTGCTTCAGATAATTTGTATGCAGCCTGTTGTCGTTTCTTTGCTTGGGTGTAGAGAAAGGTATCATCAGCATACATTTGGAGACTGACAGATGGGCATGCAGATGGGAGGTCATTTATATATATGCTGAAAAGGAGTGGGCCCAGTATGGATCCTTGGGGAACACCAGTATCCACTGTGAGGGCCGCTGATAGAGTGTCTCCAAGACGAACAGCTTGCTTCCTGTTGGATAGATATGAAGTCATCCAATTGATGGCGGTAGTAAAGAAGTTGAGGGAGGATAGTTTAGATAAGAGGACCTTGTGATTCACTGTATCAAAGGTCTTCCTTAGGTCTAGAAAGACAGCACCAACTACACCCCCTTTGTCCATTATAGATTTTATGCACTCTAGAAGATAGCAGTTAGCTGTATCCGTGGAATGATTGGACCTAAACCCAAATTGCATAGGATGCAAAGGGTTATGGCCCTGACTCAGATGTGCTGTCAGCTGTTCTGTCACCCATTTCTCTGCCACCTTGGATAAGACTGGTAGGATGCTAATAGGCCTGAAATTGCCAACATCTGTTGGGTCTCCAGATTTGAATATAGGAGTAACGGCAGCAAACTTCCAGGCATCAGGGAAGATGCCCTGCTTGATGGACAGGTTTATCAGATGAGCAGTCGGGCGGACGAGGGTGTTCTTGTGCTTTTTCAGGAATGCAGTATCTAAGCCATGGACATCTTTTGTTTTCGAGTTCCTCAGAGAGCTGATAATTTTCTCCACTGCTGCGTCGGATATTTCGGGGATTGAAAAAACTGTTTTTGTGTTGTCAATAGTGGCTAGTTCAGTGGCTGTGGTTTGAGAACTTTGAGCCAACTCCCGAACAGACTCTATAAAAAACTGATTAAAAATGTTATTATGCATGTTTACATGATATAAACCTGCATGCAGACCTGAATCAAGTAGTATTTTGAGATACTTCACACAGGACAATACTACCAGTACTGTGAAGATTAGACAATCACATGACAGTTTTTTGAAAGTCAATTCTTTTCTGTGACTGACACTATCTGTAATGTCTTGAGTTGCTAATTGTTAAAACAAATGCCAAGAATTATGTACAAACACTATTTGACTCAGGTCTCAGGCAGCATGTTCTCACTGTGACTTGGTCTATCCAGAAACTTTAAAATCTATGGTTTTATAGTATTCACAAAGCAGGATAATTAGCATAATGTCTGGATCGACAGTGGTGCAACTCCAACCAAAGAATCACCCAAGCATTCTGGTTTTTGTGCAACTTCACACTGATTTTCTATTTGCCAGCTGCTTTTTAGACATTTTCAATCAGTTTTCAATGGTTTGGCCTCTAGGCCATGAAACATTACATACACCTGGGAAATAATTTCAGCTGCCACACACACATTGAACTGTTCTGCCGGACAGTTATGGTCTAAAAATAATTAGTCTACAGTGAAGTTTTGCAAGCAACCCCTGTTGCTCAGTTGGGTCTTTCATGTAATAGTTTCAGTCGACTCTATGATCCTCCATGGTCAAGAAAGCAGTTACTGGTGGTGTCCTGCTAATATCTGATATACTATATCTAATTTTCCCATTGTTTTTCTCAAAATTGACATTTGACATATAACATATTTCCAAACCATTAAAAAAGTTTTTATTAAAAGTCAAAAATGCATGGGAATCAATGGGAAAGTCAACCTGAAAAGTTAACTTTTTCAGCAAAACCAGTTTCCTTTACGGCACTGATACTGTGACGTACAGATCTCTGACAGCCAGGCCAGCAGCGATACAACAGCTCCTCTGCATGTCAGATTTAGGTGAGCTAAAGTGAAATAGAATAATACAAACTGTATAATATTGGTGTATGTGATGCTTTTCAAGATACTCAGAGATACTTTACAGCAACAGCAAAACATCTGTGACATAACATTACATTTTTGAGAGAAAAATGAATGTTTTCTGTTGTGGAAAAAATGATTTATAACTGAAAGCGTAGAAACACACACAGAAAAACAAAATTCTACACAATATCAAAGGTCCTCTTTTGGCATAATGGTTTTCTTGCTCTTTTTCTTCTTCTCCTCTTCCCTGTGGAAGACTTTTCCGTCCGACTGCTGCCTCCAACTGATTTTGACGTCTTCAGTCACCCCATTATCCTTCAGCCTCTGTTTGAACTGAGACACAGAAACCTTTATTCTTAATCTTCTTATTCTTTATTATTAACCCTAACCCCTGAATGTTATCACTTAGGTTTTCTTCAGACTTTTACGAAACACATGCCTTTATTCAGTAACCCCCTGCTTATGTTTTTTTAAACATTTTCTTCATCCGGTCTGCTGAACAAGCTCTTTTTTTTTTAGAAGCGCCCTGCTTCATATTTATGGAGCGACGCCTGCAAAGCTAGTTCAGGAAGACAACTCGTATTACCCACTGAGCGATTTTATGTTGATTAGCCGTGTAAGACGTCTGAATGGTTGAACGCCCAAGCTAAAAATCAAGCTGCATAGGTAAAGCTTGGACTACATATGGACTATGTGCATTTTTGATATTACAGCATTCAGGCATTGTCAGGGCCGGCCGCTGGCATAAACACTCTATGCGGTTGTTTAGGGCCACAACCGCTAGGGGGGCCACGCGAACAGTGTGACTTTCTGTGTTGCTCGCTCGTCACACTTTGTACGGTGTTGAGTCGGTCACTTTAAGAACTCAGTGTGTAACCATGGTAACCAGGGCTGCCAACTTTTGAGTTCATCTAGGAGTGAGATTTGGGTTCAGACCGGACGCACGGCCGCAGAACGGCGCCGAAGCGGAGGCCGCCTCCTTTCAGCGCCCATGTTAATGGGTCAGGTCGTTCACACTGTTTCAGCGTCTGGTCTATTTTCTCTGCGTGCCGCGGCGCGCATTTCACAGGAAAACACCATAGAAAACACTATAGATGGTCATATCCAGTAGTCGATTTGTACACGAATTTCATGGGGGGTGGTGGGATCCTTATGGAGACAAACAATTTGATAGTGGCGACAGCATGGAGGGTGTTTACCCTTTTGTTTATATTGTAACAGCACAAAGGTAATGCTATATCCAAAAGACATTCAAGTTAGGGATGTTAGGTATCAGATACTCCTGCCAATGCCCTGAACCAAGGCACTGTTCTCAGAATTGTGTTGGTTCCTGCATTACAGTAATCAAATTAGGAGCCACTGCACAAAATTCAGCACATACTAGCACTGTAAACACCTTTGTGCTCTTAGTCCTGTGATCCTTACTCAAATTTTGTTTGGGTTTATGTGAGAACGACATACAAAGATCTTCTTTGAGATCTTCACCTTTGACGGTGACTACCTGCCACTGGAACAACAAAATTCAAATTAGGTTAATCTTGTTTATTTTATTGCCTGGCAACATCCCGTTGAGGATGAAATGTAGCTTAGTGTATGGCCTAATGTTTTTTTTTTCTTCATTAATATAATTTTGATGTTAAAATGTCAACTAGCTATCTAATCTCTGTTTAATCTCTGTTTCTCTTTTTCCCCACTTCAAACAGTATAGGCTAAATTATAGAAAATAATCATTATGACGCCAAAATAATATCCTCAAGGTGTCATAGCCGCGTTGCAGGTTTTGCTGTGCCATCAACCAATAAAAAAACATGCATCCGTATCAATGCAGGTGCGTGTGACCCCCCGCCCTCGGACTTGCTGTAAACTCCAGATGTGCTATATTCTCTAAAATGATTAAATATCAATAATAAGTGGCTTACACATTTCTTGATTAAATGATATCTTTGTGCCATAAAGAGGGATGAAAGGGGGATGGCAGTGTTACAAAGGGGATGGTTTTTGACAATTTTCATTTCAAGGGGGATGACATCCCCTCGCATCCCTCCTCAAATCGACTACTGGTCATATCTCCATTATATCACCACTGAAGCACAAATATATGAAATGATCAACTTACCAGGGTCTTCACTGTTGTTGTTGATGAATCCATCTGCACTGATGCAAGTTTTAAATGCAATACATTGTAGGATGATGATCTATCTGGTTTTGAATTATCACTTGCCTTTTGAAAATTGCATCCTATTGAATTACCACAAAAGTAAACAAGGATACATGTTTAGGTTTGTTTATTTATAGGCTACTTAATTTATTTAAGCCTATATGTCATTATTTAAAGAAAGAGAGAGAGGGAGAGAGGGAGGGAGAGAGATAGAGGGAGAGGGGGGGAGAGAGGTCCCCTAGGCTTTCCTAATTATTGCCTGATCACAAGTCACGACTCTTGCTGAGAAAACAAACAAATAAACGTGACAGCTTTGATATGAGGGAGTTTGTGAAGAAAGGGAGAAAGTGAAGAAGATGGAAGATATAAAGTTCATCCCTGATGTGGAAAAGTAAGTGAGCTGTCAGGATTGTTTCTACAAGGACAACAGTGAACAGATGAAGTTTCGGTGGCAATTGGAGCACGATGTAAGCAGCCTACAGCCTGTTTCCATTGGGTTTTCTCCTCCTGTAATATATTTATAATATAATATTAATAATAATATTAATATATTTTAAATATACATTGTTTTCAAATAAAGTAAGAGATCTGTTGTTAATTCATTTGTCTATCTCTATTGTGTGTGTGTGTGTGTGTGTGTTTTCATTCAGTTATGAGCAATGTGTGTGATTTGGTTGCGCTGGGAGTGTTTTGGGGCCACAAACAAAATCTTGTTTAGGGCCACCAAAATCCTAGGGCCGGCCCTGTCTATATGCCACAATTATTGTGACTAGGCTTGTATTAAAGAAGTGAAAAGAACAGTAAAACAGCACAATTAGGCACATCGTACTATCTAGTCCTGGCTGTAAACCTCTGGTAGAGCTGGAACAGTAGAAAACTAGTAGAAAAGTAGTTGTACTGGGGATTGTCTATGTGTGATTGTATCATACAATCACACATAGACAATAGATAATTCAAAACCAGATAGATCATCATCCTACAATGTATTGCATTTAAAACTTGCATCAGTGCAGATGGATTCATCAACAACAACAGTGAAGACCCTGGTAAGTTGATCATTTAATATATTTGTGCTTCGGTGGTGATATAATGGAGATATGACCATCTATAGTGTTTTCCTGTGAAATGCGCGCCGCGGCACGTGGAGAAAATAGACCAGACGCTGAAACAGTGTGAACGACCTGACCCATTAACATGGGCGCTGAAAGGAGGCGGCCTCCACTTCGGCGCCGTTCTGCGGCCGTGCGTCCGGTCTGAACCCAAATCTCACTCCTAGATGAACTCAAAAGTTGGCAGCCCTGTTTACCATGGTTACACACTGAGTCTTAAAGTGACCGACTCAACACCGTACAAAGTGTGACGAGCGAGCAACACAGAAAGTCACACTGTTCGCGTGGCCCCCCTAGCGGTTGTGGCCCTAAACAACCGCATAGAGTGTTTATGCCAGCGGCCGGCCCTGCATACAGATATATATTTATTTGCACTACTGATGGCACTTTCAGTACAGTTCAGCTGCTCTTGACAAAAGAGCCAACTAAATAATCATTTGGTAGTGTTTGCATTATAGTTGAGTGGTCAAACATTATGTACCTGCTTCAGGATGGCCTCCATCACAGCAGGATCGTTCAGGTCCAGAGAGGAGTCGGTTTTTTTCAGCTTCACTCTCACCACTTGCTTCATCATGACTTTGAAGAACAAACATTTAGTATCAATTACAACATTCATTTTTGGCCAGACAATAATTGACATTCTTAACTATTTTAAAACAAAAAGGAAGAATGTGGTAGTTACATTCTCCAACTGCTCTATTATTTCAGTTACTTTTGGCCAACGATGTTAGCGCTCAGAGAACACAAACCCAATATCTGTATTTGATCAATACCACACTCTAACCTCCCCTATGATTTCATGAACATTATCAACATCAGGAGTGTTCAAATTTTTTTTTCTTCCCTTTACATGATTTCTGGATTTTCCTCCTTGTTGAGTTTTAATGTCATTTGCATTTTTATTACTCCCTCAGTGGTTTTTGGTTTCACCTGCACAGTTTGCATTTCTTCTCTTGGACCTTTTTCCTTTGTTTTTATCATATCTCCAAATAAACTAAACCTAAACCTAAACCCTGCATTCTAAAGCCAACTGACTCACCGCTGCTGTAGCAGATGAACGTTCTTGTCACATCGCAGTTCCAGTCCTCCCATTTGCCTGAGCTGAACTTTGCTGCCACACAGGCCTCGTTCTTCCATTTGTTATTCGGTTCCACTGTGTTCCAGTTCCTGAATGAGGATTTACTTCCATCCAGCCACTTCCAGGAGTCTCTGGAAAGGCCGATCCAGGCTCCTACAGGTTCTGCAGGCACCAGCTCCTGTATCTTCTGGTTCTCTGTCGGGTTTCTGACACTGGCCAGGTCGGTGTGGTGCTGCCTGCAGTAGCTCTGGGCCTCAGTCCATGTCATGGACTTGTTGATGAGAAGAAATCTCTCAGTCGGCTCTGAAAATAGACTTTATTAAAGTGCTGTGTAGAATTACCATAACATATACCAGTGGATACAATACCTTACACCAAAGTGGCTTACAGGACCATAAATGTGCAGATAGAAATCTGCATAATTTTCATATTATAAATGTAAGCTTTGTTACTCTCTATTCATAGTATTCCCATGATGTCACATGCATTTCCTACCAATATGATGCTTTACCATATACACAGCTCATTGGCTGTGGCTGTCATTTGATTACAATCACCTGTTATTTATTACAATCACCTGTTATTTTCCTACCAAGATGGCCATTTGGTGATGTAACAGAATACTATGAATAGCTGATTGATAGTTGAAGAGTGAATAGTGATTCAACCTATACCCATGGCTCATGAAAGCTTTTACATTTGCTGTTCTGCACACAGGAAGTGACATTTTGTACATTTCCAGCAGCAGCAACAGTGGTTTGTTTGGAATAAACAGAAGAAGAACTGGGTAGTTAGCATGAGCAGTGATAGCCACCATGGCTGACCAGACAGAGAAAAGAGAAACTCAAACTGCATCAACAGAAAATCCAAGCTCCTACCTGACCACAGCTACTGTATATAAACACAGTCTATAAAGCTGCAATTAAATGTATTTTCTTTGCACAGTTTATTCATTCATTCATGTAAATTAATTCTTTGTTTCAAGGCAGTGATGTATTCTAGACTTTGGTAAAGATATTGTTTGGAAAAAAAAAAGGAAACATTAACAATCTCTTCATGAATGTCTATCTATATCTATCTACAGTGTTTTCAGTCTTTCTCCCTCCCTCTCCAAATCCACATTTACTCCTTCTATTACTGACTTTGCAGCTACGACTTCATTCATGAACTCTGTCCTTTTTGCAAGGAAAGGTACAGTGAAATATTTGTTTACCTCTTCACAGTATGGATAGTGTACTTGTCAACTCATGTAGAGAGCGCCTCCCGAAACGTTGCATCATATGAATACCAATTAATCAAGTAATTTATTTCTATTCACACTAACGCATTGCCAAAAAACAAAACAAACATCAACAAAAAGCTGATTCAAACGTATGTAAGTCATGTATGTGTGTGTGAGAGAGAGAGAGAAAGAGAGGAGAACTGAGATGTAGGAATTTGTTTATGATATAAAAAATATCTCACCTTCAGCATCAAAGCAGATTGGCAAATTGAGGTTTATACAAGGCTCATCGTTCCATGTGCCTTCAGCATACATGACAACGCAGCATTCTCCACTATCCTGGTTGTTCGGTTCACCAGTGTGCCAGTTCCTGAACTCAGCCTCCCCGTCTTTGTAGAAACTTCTGTCTGCCAGTGACCACCTCCAGCTGTTCAGGTCATCCTGCAGCCCAATCCAGGCTAGCTGAAAACAATATCTCACTTTAGGACATTGTTTTATCTTTGCATAACCTTAATCCTGACATCAAGCAGTTGTTTTCCTTACTGTAACTTTGTAAAAGAGACGTGCGGCGTTTACTGACGTCACGTTACATGATTTCCGGGTAATGAAGTACTTCAAACTTTTAAAAATTGAAAGTTATCTCTCCCTGCCACCTTGAGCTGCCAAAATGTTGCCTAGCACAGCTTTAAAGTTGTATAGTTATAATAAATAGTTATAGTAAGTTAAAATAAATTCACCAATGGAAAAAAAGCTTTGAACAGGATTATCTTACAACAATCATTACCTGAAAGAATAGTTTTTGTGTCGTATTGAGGCAGAACAATCTTGAAACTATTTCAGGAAACATTTTGGAAAAATGCTGTTAAAGTTTATCGTAGTAACCCTGTCACTAAAACTGCTTAAAATAATTTTCCTTTAAGGCATATAGCCAGTATTTCCAAGATCAGTTTGAATAGATAATGTAAGGTTAAACTTTTCAAATTGCCTCTCATCCATCAGTTACATGACGGTCAAATATGGCTTTGATTCAAAGAAAGACAAAACGGAAGAGAAAAGTAGTAGAAATCACATTCTCATCTTTAAAACTGCTCAGTTTTTGTAAATCCACTATGTCGTTGAGTCTCTTCACATCCTCCATGTTGTCGAGAGTGGCCAGGTCTGTGTACTTCTCCCTGCAGTGTCTCCGTGCTTCAGTCACGTTCTTTGGCTCATAAACAAAATGGTACTGACGGTACGAGGAGACGGCACACAGCCCTGCGATGACAGACATGCAGATTAATTAGATCTGGGCTAAAAGTGTTTGAATATAGTTTCATATTTTCAACTTTCAACTTTATTGTCATGTGTATTAAATACAATGAAATACTTGTGCTCTGGCTCTCTCTGCCTTAACACAAAGGGCACACCATCACAAAACCAACAAAAAAGAGAAAGACACTACAGACCTACATAGACTATGTACACAGTGCAGTCGTGTGTATACATTATATACACAATATACAGTACACGATAACACATATTATACAACAACAGTGTGCAGTGCATATAGGTGCATCAGCTGTTCAGCAACCTGACTGCCTGTGGAAAGAAACTGTTACCGAGACGGGTGGTGTGTGATTTGATGCTCCGGTAACGTTTTTTTTAGATGGAAGGAGCGAGAACAGAACATGAGCGGGGTGGCTGGTGTCCTTAATGATGTTTTGGGCTTTCCTTTTGCAGCGAGTGGTGTAGATGTTATGAAGTTGTGGTAGTTCTGTGCCAATGGTTTTTACTGCTGTCTTTACAGTCCTTTGTAGCAGTCTGCAGTCCTGAGCAGTCAGGTTGCCAAACCACACTGTGATACAGCTTCATATGGTGCCATTGTTATAATGGCACCATATGGTTAGATCTTCCACTTCCCTCCTATAGGCCCTCTCATCACTGTCGCTTATTAGTCCAATCACTGTGGTGTCATCTGTGAATTTTATGATGCTGTTTTTGTCATATTTGGCAACACAGTCGTGTGTAAACAGCCTGACAGCGGCCCTGAGGCGCGCCGGTCCTAAGAACTAATGTAGATGAGTGTGTTTTACCTATTCTCACAGTCTGGGGCCTGCCTGTCATCAAATAGCCAATTACAGATAGAGTTGCCCAGACCAAGAGCTCTGAGTTTCAAACACCAGTTTGGATGGTACAATTGTATTGAAAGCAGGGCTATAATCAATAAACAACAATCTGACATAGGTATTTTTCTTTTCAAGGTGTACTAAAGCACTATGCAGAACAAGTGAGATAGCATCATCTACAGATCTATTAGAACAGTAGGCAAACTGTAATGGGTCAAGGCAGGAATGCATTTTAGCATTTTATGTCAGTGTCTTCAAGTGTGTGTGATTGGTTTTGGTGCTGAAACTACTTCAAAAGTGGATGTTACTGAAATAAAATAAATCAAGTGCTAGAATATGTATTCACTAAGGATGGGACGATATATCGAAATTCAATGTATCGCAATACAAAAAAGTGACGATACGTATCGTGGGGCAGAAAAATTAATCTTGATATTAGCTACAATTTATTCTGTTATAGTAATTACAAATTAGGTGGTTTGCCACAATTTCACAAGCTCTCCATTGAAACTATATTATTTGCACTTTGTAATGACATTTTTAAATTGATGTTTACATTCTAGCAAGCCAATGCCATTGTTAGAGAGATTTTTTGGCTCAGAATTAAACACAATTCTGCACAGTCAGACTTTGTTGTCATTGAACTTTTATGTATTACATCGTATCCTGGTTGTATTGAATCATGAACACCATATCTCGTATTGAATCGTATCATGAGATAAGCATATTGTCCCATTCCTAGTATTCAACTGCCATTTTGCCATTTTCCACTTTGTTATCCTATGCATTAATTAATGAAAATGTATAATAAGTGCACCATAAATCCTCTTAATATGTAATATACTCACAAGAGTTTTGAAATGCAGTGTAATATATATTCAGTGTTACTACATATATGTCTATGGTAGTAAGACTGTTCCAACTTAAATCAAACTGTATACAACACTTGCCTGATACAGCCAGGATGCTCAGCAGTATCTCCTTCATTATGTTCTCTGTCTCTCTCTCTCTGTCTGTGACTTCAGATTCCCAACTGTGAGGCAGTAGTTGGTATATACGGTATAGCTGGTAGCAATATCGCCTATTGGGTTGTTCATTAACTGCTCACCTCACTGTCATTTGACTTTATACAAAGAGGCTATAATCATTTGCCTGTCAGTCTCTTGTTAATGACATTTTATAATACATATATCATACCCATACCATGTCATGAGATTTGGGACCCATAGATATTTAGTGGGGTTAGACTGATGTTTGCCAAGGCCAATAATGGCCTTTAAATAAATAGTGGATATCAGTCAGTTATGTTGTCAGCCTCCGATATGATGGAGGCTCCTACCTGACCACAGCTACTGTATATAAACACAGTCTATAAAGCTGCAATTCTTTGCACAGGTTATAAATTCATTCATGTAAATCCATTATTTGTTTCAAGGCAATGATGTATCCCAGAGTTTGGTGGATCACCCTGCTGCTGTTAATGTTTTTCGGTATGAAAATGGAATACATTTAAAGATATTGTTTGAAAAAAAAGGACAAATTTAAAGATATTGACAAAATATTGGCTGTCAGCAGCTTCAATAAAAAATATTATCAGTGTCGGGAAAGATTAACAATCTGCTTATTAATGTCTATCTATATCTATCTACAGTGTTTTTCTCTTTTTCCCCCTCGCTCTCTGTCTTTATTTCTGTCTGTCTCTGTCTCTGTCTCTGTCTCTGTCTCTGTCTCTGTCTCTCTCTCTCTGTCTTGCTCTCTCTCTCTCTCTCTCTCTCTCTCTCTCTCTCTCTCCCTCTCTCTTTCTTTCTGGGTGAGATTAAACAGTTTTGTTGTTTGATATGATTGAGTAGAGCTCAGGGATTAACACAGAGAGAAAGAGAGAGAGAGGGAGAGAGAGAGAGAGAGAGAGAGAGAGAGAGAGATGTTTCACTCCACGTCTGTTCTTGTGTTTGTACGTGTGTGTGTGTGTGTGTGTGTGTGTGTGTGTCTGTGTGTGTCAAGAGGCCTACTGCTCTGTCCTGCAGTGCTGTTGCCGGCAGCCTTGGCTCTCCTCTTACTGTAATATTGCTGTAGTGCCTTAGTTTAAATCATTCACAGTGCAGTCGGTGCATACTGTATCTGTCAGTTTCCTCTGTCCTCAGTAGATTTCTGCACTTTATTTCTGCTGTCGTCGTCGACAGACACCAGACTGGACTAACGTTCTTTCCTTAATTCCTGCAGTGTCCGTGTGTCTTGTGAAAAAACTGTCTGTAGATTGCTGCTAACATTAGTTTCCCCCCCCTAATATTTGCTTCTTCCGTCTTCTTCTCTTCACTCATTTAAGCTTTAGTGTCCTCTTTTCTTTTCACCTTATTCCCCTTCTCTCCTCTATCTTCAGTCTTGTTTTTTTCTGTTTTCTTACTTAAGTCTTGTTTACTGCTAATCTTTTCTAATATAATACAGTTGCCCTGTCCAGAAATCTAAAAGTACAACATGAGTTTCAACTTGCTCTTACTTACTCTTTTACTTGTGTTTATTCCAACACTCAACTATCACAGACCAATTAAAAACATCCTCTGTAAGATTGAGCTGAATTGAGCGCTACAAAGATGGATTTCACACAACTGTTAGCGCAAAGTTTTTAACAAATCTCCCTTACATCTGCCTTTTAGAGATGATATGCCCACCATCCTTCTTATTAAATTTTTGGCTGTCTTTAGTGACACATCACCTTAATCTGGCCTCTGATGACCCCTAATGTGTCAGTATACACTGAATGTACAAATTGTTAGGAATGCTTTCCAACTTGCTTTCTCACAACATTCTCTCTAGGCCTCTTTTACCTGTCCTGTCCCCCTAGTGTACAAATCCCCTTCATGCTAGAAGTGGATTTAACAGGTGAATTTACTGTATTAAGGCAACATAGCCTTCGCCTGGATTCAATGGTCAGTCTATTATGGAAAGAGCATATCGCTGTTGTTGGGTAAAAACCTCATAACTCCAATTTTGATGGTTTTCATGTTTCCACTCAGGAAACTCACATCTCTTGGCCTTATGAAACCATTCAAAACCTGTTGGATAATGTCAAAAATGCGTTGTCATCAAGCTAAAGCCAAGGTTTGATATTATGGAGATACAAGGTT
Organism: Centroberyx affinis; assembly: GCF_046629955.1. NCBI lineage: Eukaryota > Metazoa > Chordata > Actinopteri > Beryciformes > Berycidae > Centroberyx > Centroberyx affinis. Next base: position 215,356 of record NW_027278980.1, on the reverse strand, counting down.
TTCACCCGACAGTGACTATACTGTATGTTCACTCAGGATGTAGCATTTGTGGACAAGGCAGCTGTGTGTGTACTGTAGTTTGTACTGCAGCGGTCTCTTGTTGTTCCTCTCTTGTTCTGCTGTGTACTGACTCACTGCTCCCTCTGCTGTCTGGCTGTGTGAACTGCATGTTGGTAACACCAAGGGGTCACGCTGGCTGACCTCACTGAGAAGAAGAAAGGAAAGTTTGGCTGGTTCACTCAGTCCACAGAAACACAGGGTAAATGTGTGTGTGTGAGTGTGTTTTGTGTGGGTGGATGGTTCATCTCTGTGTGTTTGTGTGCCTCCCCTTGCTGCTGCTTGCTTGTGCTCTTGCTTTTTTGCATGACGTGTGTTTGGAGTCACTGATCAGTGTGTGCTGATCAGCGCTGTTATTGTTATCATTAGCAAATTCATCTCATTCTCCCCCCGCACCTGGTACACCTTATATCACTGAGTTTCTCAGAACTTTATCAAAAACTTTGCATGTGTTTCCTGGAAGCCAAAAGAGGATGGGAGACTCCCTAGTCAAATGGATCAACAAACAGTTCTATTCTGGCACAGACACCAGGGAGATTTTAGAGGTTAAAGGTGCTGGGTGTAGCATTGTATAGCCCTTGTATCAAGACCTCGCAATATCTTTTTCTGAAAACAATGTCTTCAGTAAATCTCCAGCCAGTAGTCATGTGACCATGTTTCTTTCGGGGGTTTCTAGGAGGTTTTGTCAAGATATTTGTGTGGAGAATTCTCATGATATAATCATCATCATTATACATTCATTTCATTTGTCTGCAGTGTGGTGTTGGATCCCCCTGTTATAAAGAGGAGATTTTATGCATGTTTACATGATATAAATCTGCATGCAGACCTGAATCAAGTAGTATTTTGAGATACTTCACACAGGACAATACTAATAGTACTGTGAAGATTAGACAATCACATGACAGTTTTTTGAAAGTCAATTCTTTTCTGTGACTGACACTATCTGTAATGTCTTGAGTTGCTAATTGTTAAAACAAATGCCAAGAATTATGTACAAACACTATTTGACTCAGGTCTCAGGCAGCATGTTCTCACTGTGACTTGGTCTATCCAGAAACTTTAAAATCTATGGTTTTATAGTATTCACAAAGCAGGACAATTAGCCTCATGTCTGGATCGACAGTGGTGCAACTCCAACCAAAGAATCACCCAAGCATTCTGGTTTTTTGTGCAACTTCACACTGATTTTCTATTTGCCAGCTGCTTTTTAGACATTTTCAATCAGTTTTCAATGGTTTGGCCTGGCCTCTAGGCCATGAAACATTATATACACCTGGGAAATAATTTCAGCTGCCACACACACATTGGACTCTTCTACCGGACAGTTATGGTCTAAAAATATTTAGTCTATAGTAAAGTTTTGCAAGCAACCCCTGTTGCTCAGTTGGGTCTTTCATGTAATAGTTTCAGTCGACTCTATGATCCTCCATGGTCAAGAAAGCAGTTACTGGTGGTGTCCTGCTAATATCTGATATACTATATCTAATTTTCTAAAATTGATATTTGAAAATTGGAACCAAGCCAAACCATTAAAAAAGTTTTTATTAAAAGTCAAAAATGCATGGGTATCAATGGGAAAATCAACCTGAAAAGTAAACTTTTTCAGCAAAACCATTTAAACCTTTACGGCACTGATACTGTGACGTACAGATCTCTGACAGCCAGGCCAGCAGCGACATCATACCGCCTTACTTTCTGTTTTCTGTGTGTGATGTCACAGCGAGCATGCCCACTAGCGAGACGGAGTCGGTGAACACAGAGAACCACAATGGAGAGGAAGACAAATCCCCCTGCTGTGGGCCACTGTGGTGAGTCGGACATTTTACATTAGAATTTAGCCCTTTATTTGACACTTATGAGTGGTAGGCAGAGGTTCAGTGACTTGGTCAAGATAAGACAGAAGACTGTTGATGGACACATTGTCTGTTGTGCAGGTGAGACCTGTGACACACACACACACACACACACACACGCACACACATTTGTCCTTTTCTGACCTGGTCATACCATGTTCTAAATCCTGGTCTGTAATACAGCAGAAATATACAAATCGACATACTGTACACTAATTGATTTGCTACTTCTTTTTCTCAGATCATTCTCTTTTTTTCCTCACTTTCTTTTTCTGTGGTGTAACAGACCTATGAATTTATTTAATTTTAAGGTTGCCTTTAACAGAATCATCCTTTATTCTCCCCAGTCAAAAAATTACTAAGTCAAAGTGCAGGTTAGTACCTTTGTGTGGAATTTTGCTCTGCATGGTAGATGCATTTTTCATTCATCATTCATGAATTCGATTCAGTTGATTTTCCATCTTGCATGACTGATTTTTGTCTTGCACCTGAACTAGCAGATGGTTTTTGTTTCAATCCATTTTAATCCATTCAGTTGATCCACTGTGTGTTATATGTTATAATTCTGACCCAACAGTTTTTGTCTTTATCCTGGTCTCACCGTGGCTCCATTGTTGTCAAATGTCTTCCTCTCTGCTCACCTAAAGCCACTCCGAGTATGCTTTGTAACCAGTTTCTGTCTAATTTGATTCATAACAGTGTTGTTCTGTATATGATGAATAATCAAGTGCTCATCAGGAAATTCTGCTGAACAATCACGTACCAATCAAGTAACTCATTCATATGCAACAGAAGAGTTTATTCCAAAATGCAATGCATCTACTTTGGAAGACAGTCTTTACCTGAAGTTTATCATGCAATATGTCTAAATTTACATTACTTATTGTTCTTTAAAAAGTACCACAATCCGTTAAGCTTTTTGCCATCAACCATTTTGTAAGAGCAGGTGTGATGGATATCTTATTTTGGAACGAAACTCTTCTGTCTGTGTCCGTATGGCCTGACCTGTGACCTCACATCACTGCTGTGTGTCTGTCAGTCGTCAGTGGCGACGGTGGAACCGCTTCTGCCGCAGGAAGTGCCGCGCGGCGGTGAAGTCGGTGACGTTCTATTGGCTGGTGATCATCCTGGTGTTCCTCAACACGCTCACCATCTCCTCCGAGCACTACAACCAGCCAGACTGGCTGACCGAAGTCCAGGGTATCTGTTCTGTTCTGTTCTGTTCTGTTCTGTTCTGTTCTGTTCTGTTCCACTTTGTTCTGTTCTGTTCTGTTCTGTTCTGTTCTGTTCTACTCGGTTCTGTTCTGTTCTGTTCTACTCTGTTCTGTTCTGTTCTGTTCTGTTCTGTTCTGTTCTACTCTGTTCTGTTCTGTTCTGTTCTGTTCTGTTCCACTTTGTTCTGTTCTGTTCTGTTCTGTTCTGTTCTGTTCTACTCGGTTCTGTTCTGTTCTGTTCTACTCTGTTCTGTTCTGTTCTGTTCTGTTCTGTTCTGTTCTACTCTGTTCTGTTCTGTTCTGTTCTGTTCCGTTCCGTTCCCTTACGATCTATTCTGATCTATTCTGCTCTGTTCTCCTCTCTTCTCTTCTCTTCTCTTGTTTTCCTCTTCTCTTCTATTCTTTTTTCTTTTCTCCTCTTCTCTTTTCTTGTTTTCATCTTGTCTCTTCTTTGCTCCTCTTTTCTTCTGTCCTGTTCTCTTTTCTTCTGTTATTTTCTCTTCTATTCTTGTCTTGTCTCTTTATTCTCTTGTTTTCTTCTTCTCTTCTCTTCTCTTCTCTATGACTTTCAAATTGTGCAATTTGTTTACTAGACAGTGACCTGTATTTACTACTGTTGTGCATTGCATTGTATGTTATTTCCCCCATTACATACATTTAGAGGTGTAACCAGCAGGGTTTTCTTGTGTTGCTAAAGTAAATACTCTTTTCCTCCTCTCCTCTCCTCTCCTCTCCTCTCCTCTCCTCCTTTCCTCTCCTTTCCTCTCCTCCCCTCCCCTCCCCTCCCCTCCCCTCCCCTCCCCTCTCCTCCCCTCTCCTCTCCTCTCTCCAGACGTTGCCAACAAAGTTCTCCTGGCGATGTTCACGTTAGAGATGCTGGTGAAGATGTACAGTCTGGGTCTGCAGGCCTACTTTGTGTCCCTGTTCAACCGCTTTGACTGCTTTGTGGTGTGTGGAGGAATCATAGAAACCATCCTGGTGGAATTGGCCATCATGTCTCCGCTGGGCATCTCTGTTTTCCGCTGCGTACGCCTCCTTAGGATCTTCAAAGTCACACGGTGAGCGACAGGAGGTTGAGTGTGTGTTATGTCAGTGACAGAGGCAGAGATGGTCGTCTTGTCTCTACTGACATCTTCAGTTTCCATTATTGTTCTCTAGTATCTTTATGGTTGTGAAAGGGTGTGGGAGTGTTTGTATGTCTCTCTCCTAGCTTGGTTTTTTCTCCTTCTCTCCAGTCACTGGGCGTCTCTCAGTAACCTGGTGGCCTCTCTGCTCAACTCCATGAAGTCCATCGCCTCCCTGCTGCTGCTGCTCTTCCTCTTCATCATCATCTTCTCCCTGCTTGGCATGCAGCTCTTTGGGGGCAAGTTCAACTTTGACGAGACGGTGACCAAGAGGAGCACCTTCGATAACTTCCCCCAGGCCCTGCTCACTGTGTTCCAGGTGAGCTGCTTTGGTTCCGTTTGGTTTCATTAGAATTTGGGTGGCTTTGGTTCTATTCTGTCGGATTTCAGTTCAGTTCATCAGGATTCGCATCATTTTTTAGGGTTAGAGTGAGGAATTAAAAAAATTCAATCAGAGTGTGCAAAATAACAGGACAAAAAATAGTTGGGTTGCATCAACACAAGAAATCAACAGTCATATGGCAAATACATCATCTTTTGAGCATTTTATAGACTTCATCTATTAATTTCTAGCATTTTGAATACACTTTATATGAAAAGTGATGCACAGATATCTCGGTAAACCAAATCAAAATGTGGTTAAAGGGACATTAAGTAATCTGTGCCTTTTATCGACCTTTATTGGCAACCAAGGAATTGTAACAAAGAGTACGGGCCGGAAAGTGAGTTTTGAACGGCAGATATCTCACCACCTGTAATAAGTAATCGTTGAGTCGTTGTATTGATCAACAAACCAATTAAACAGATATGTTATGGTCATTTGTTGCTATGGAAAAGAAAAATCTTACTTAATGCACCTTTAATATATTTGTAAATATTATCTTTTTATGACATTTCTACTTCTGCTGGTAGAAAGTGATAGGAAACAAAGTTGAGGTTGGGGGTTGACATGCAATATAAGATGAGGTTGACTCAAACTCACATCACAGATACCAAAGCCTTGAAGTCCTCATTTAGTAACCTCATCTACCCAAATCTTCAAATTTTAAAGCATTTCTGAAAACACTAAAAACCCAAATCAAAATGTGGTTAACCTCTGAAGCAAGGGAACCAGGGTGGAGTTTCCCCTGTAAAATGATCAGCTAGAATGTCTTGTTTTGAAAAATCTCAAACTGCTGGGTAAGTGACAGGAGACGGGATCTAAAAAGCCTCCACTGTGCGTCGTGTTTTCCAGATCCTGACAGGTGAAGACTGGAATACGGTGATGTACGACGGGATCATGGCGTACGGCGGCCCAGCCTCCTCCGGAATGGTGGTCTGCATTTACTTCATCATCCTCTTCATCTGCGGAAACTGTATCCTCCTGGCCACACACACACATACATACATGGACTTATACATCATACATATAGGCATGTACAGTATACAAACCCGTGAACACACACACAGCAGCACGTATTCACGCTTGCACTTTGTGTCTTTTGATCCCAGCATTAGATTTCATGTTGATCAGTGTTTCCTCCTTAAGTCACATGACCAGACATCCTCCTGAACGTCTTCTTGGCCATCGCCGTTGACAACCTGGCAGACGCAGAGAGCCTCAACACAGCGCAGAAGGAGGAAGAGGAGGCCAAGAAGAGGAAGAACAGTGCCAAGTAACAGTCCACTGCTATCAGTCGCAGCTCACATTTTGAATTTCTATCCTGTTGTTTTTGTTCTCCAGGTGTTTGTCACATACGTCACGGTAGTGTTAGTTTTGGCCTTGTCAGTTTCTTAATTCCTTCTCTGTCATCCCTCACCGGCAGGGATGCAATCATAGAAAAGAAGAAAGGAGATGAAAAAACAGAAGGCAAGGATGGAGAGACCAAGGTAAAAGAGAGTTTTTTGGTAGAGTGTAGCAAATTTTGACTGCCTGTGTTAAAGTACAGTACCTAGGTGTTTTCTTCCCACTAGCAGTAACTTAAGTTAAACCTCTTGGCTGTCTGCAGGTGCCAGTACAGGATGAGCTGGAGGAAGACAAGGAGCCGTATCCCACCATGGACTCTCCAGGTAAAAGTGAATATCATGAGTGAGGAGCTTTTGATTTGATTTACTTATTTGCACAAGTAAAAAAAAGACAGGAATCAGTAGAGTACAGGAGTGAGGAGCTTTAACCGGATGGTTCCCAGACTGGGGATTTTACTGTTACTTAGTTAGCACAATGAGAGAATATCTAAGAATGAATCATAAAAGAGAAGCAGTTGATGCAGAAATGAGCAGAAGCGAGGCATTTGGTTTCTAAAGTTTCATTTGTGAATAAAGAATTTAGTCTTACTGTAAGTACCAGTAAATTACCTACAAAGACAGTAGAAGGATAGTTTTCACATCCAAAAGGGTTAAATTGGCTCTGACTGTGTTTCCTAGCGTGTGATGACGACGAGGAGCTGCCAGAGGTCCCGGCCGGGCCCCGCCCCCAGAGGGTGTCTGAGCTCAGCATCAAGGAGAAGACTCCGCCCATTCCCGAGGGCAGCGCCTTCTTCATCTTCAGCAGCACTAACCCGTGAGTCACGCACACAAACACACACAAAACTTGGACATACACCTGCACCTGCTGCACAATCTCTGTCTCCGCCCTTTTGCTCCCTACTCACTTTCCCTTTCTTCCTCTATGCTTCTCTTCCCCTTCATCTTGCTCTCCCTCCATTCTCTTTCTTTCTGCTGCAGGTTTCGTGTATTCTGCCATAAGCTGATCAACCATCAGATCTTCACGAACCTCATCCTGGTCTTCATCATGCTCAGCTCCGTCTCTCTGGCTGCCGAAGACCCCATACGCAACTTCTCCGCTCGCAATATCGTACGTTCTGCACACAAGCACAGGGACTGTATTGAGCTGTCCTCCCTTTGTTTTCACATGTCATACTCAGGTGGTTATTTGGCCTGACAGTAGTCTTAAGAACCAGCTGATTTGGTAACTAACACACAAACGGCATCAAATTTTAAACACAGCTAAGGCTAAATGAATGAGAGATATAGACAGTCAGCCTGTAATGTTGTGCTACATGGGCAGCATTTTGATGCAAGGAAGATGGGTATACTAACTGGGATCAACAGTACTTTTTCATGATATATATATTTTTTTGTTTAAAAGTGGTCTTTAACCCATTTCACTGCATCAGAAAGCTGCCTGTGTGTAGAAGTGCTGTGAAGTGAAGTTCATATGGTTATAGCACCTTACCAGTGATCCTAGATCTGTATTCTTGTATGATATATGCATAGTTAAACACACGTTTTGCATACTGTTGGATACTGTTGATTCATTGTTTTACATGCCTAGAAACTAAAAAAAAAAGCTGCACTAGGCAATTTTGCATGTTGGCGGCCCCAGGTGGTAGCTAGAGGTAACTGTTTGAAATTTAAAGATTTCAGTACTCAGAATCAAGTTATGTAAGGTCAGTAAATTACACGCAACACTTAGCTTACCAACCTGGCTGCTCTGATCACTTTACACCAAGGGATACCAAAGACATGACAGGGTAAAAGATCTAATGTGGGGGAGTCCAGCTTCCTCTGTTTTCCTAAGTTTCAATTCGTCACTTACTCTACTCAGAGAAGATTTCCTTCTAGTGTCCGTACCCGACACCACAATTTCAGAATTTGGACAAATAAGGTGAATCTATGGCGTCTCAATTAGTGGAGATGGGATGTATTTTCGCATGAAAATCTTGCCTAGTGCAGCTTTAAATATACTGGTGGTTACTGATTTATCTGTGTTTGACTCTTACTATCTCCACAGCTAAAAGCATTTGACAGATCAATCACTGGAATGACTTGATGACTTGAACTTGTGCATTGCCTCTTGCAGATACTTGGTTATTTTGACTATGCTTTCACCGCAATCTTTACTGTTGAGATCCTGTTGAAGGTAAATGACCGTTGCGTGCTGTGCTGTGCTGTGCTGTGCTGGGTAGAGCTTCAGTAACCTTGCGTGCTTGTGTCATTCTGATTGCCTCCTCAGATCCTAGGCTATGCAGACTATGTCTTCACTAGTATGTTTACATTTGAGATCCTCATTAAGGTAAACAATAAAACCTGTGCCGCGCTACCACAGCAACAACCCACCACTTCCAAGCTTGCTGCACACGTCCTCCCTCCCTTCATTTTTTGTCGTTTTTTTGTTTTTTTTTTGTCAAAATGGCCGCCCGCTTGTCTTGTTGTCATGGCGCCAGTCCGTCAGCGTGGAGATCATCCGTTTTTGTCAGGTTTTTTTTGTCTGTCAGTCACTTTTCCATCACGGCCCACTCCCCTTCTTCATCTTCGACCAGCTTATGGACCAATGGCTCTCCAGAGTTCATCTAATTGATTGGTTGATGCCAAAAGCTAAATATTTTTTTCACTTTCTGAAGACTAAAAATTGTTTGCTTGATTGGCTCTGTGATTCTGGTGGGCTTTTGAAAACTCCAGCTATACTGTCATTTTTGTGTGCTTTGAAAATCTACAAAATGTTCTACCATTGTTGTCTATATTCAGGAATACATGCAGCACAGAGAAACTTTGGAGCTTTATTTGTGGATCTGTCACTACCACGGACATATAAATTCCCATTTTTGGACAAATACATTTTTGGATTTTGAAATTGAGGATTTTTTTTTTTAAATTTGAAATATTCTGGACTACGGAGGGAAGAACTTCTCCCTCTCTCCTCTGTGTCTCTACCTCTTGTATTTACTGTAAGGTCATGCTTTATATCCCACTGCCTGATTGCAAACTTGACACACACCTATGCCCCCTTCCTTAATGTTGTCATGTCCTTTTTTTTGGCTCGTGCACTTCCATGGAATGTGCTTGTTGAAACCAACTGAAACACACTAAAATCAGGAACAGTTTTATTATTTTACTGTTAAAATTCAACCCTCTCTTTCTCGCCCCTTCGCTCGCTGCACGGCTGCACCAAGGCAAATCCCATGTTTTTTGGCTTAAGCCTAAGCTTCGATCAGGAGAAGATTATAGGCCTTGATTCATGGAAAGTGTTTATAATATGCTCCCCGGCTTAATCTGCGCCGGAAATGAGTGGGGTAGCTCTGGAATAATGTTCCCCATGTCTTGTCTGAACATTTTTCATCTTTTATGCTCTCTCTCTCTCTCTCTCTCTCTCTCTCTGTCTCTGTGTGTGTGTGTGTGTGTACAGTACGGCACGTGTATACATTTGTGAGCACACGTGTGTACAGTGTGTGTTCCAACGCTGCCTTGTCTACTATTTTGTGTTCGACATATGAGAAATATTGGATCAAAGAAGCATATTGGACATATTAAAAACATTGCACCAAACAATTATTGTTTCTGCAGTATGAGAAATACTTGAAATATAATGAAAAATACTTGAAACATTTAGGCTAACTTGTAAATAATAGTTTTTCAAATAGCAATGGTTGAAGCCATTTTTTGTGTCTTACTTTTCAATTTTCAAGCTAAATTTGTCTTTGAGATTTCACTTTGAAGTTTCGCTTCAAAGTTTCGCTCCTGCCTCTCATGAGCCAGGGCATCTGTTTCACTGAAGTAACCATACACATCTAACTAACCATCATTTGAATTCAGCCGGTCAACCGACCACAGTGAAAGTACATTAGCACATCAAATCACTTTTATGTCTTGATATAAAATATAATGTCTGAAATGAAAACTCCTTTTCACTGTAAGGGGCCCTAGGAGTAGGAAATGCAAAATTCAACAAATTTTGATATAAATATTCTATCAATATTTGCGCTAATGATCTGATCTGATAAAAATTTGAACTGAATAGGGATAAGGGTCGTCTAAATCCCATTAGAGGCTGGCTTGAAGCTGTTCAGCTGTGTGTGTTTCTGTGTGTTTATGTATCTTCATTCTTCAGTCCTGACCTTTATGTTTCCTCTGTCCAGATGACGGCGTTTGGAGCGTTCCTCCATAAAGGAGCTTTCTGTAGAAACTACTTCAACCTCCTCGACCTGCTGGTTGTCGGAGTGTCTCTGGTCTCCTTCGGCATTCAGTACGTATCATCATGGATGGAGACGACGTTAGAGTCTCAGTAGTTAACATGTCTTTCATTGAATAATTATGCTTTTCTTTTTGCCATAGTATTTAAACACTGATTTTTTCTTGATGTAACATTTTCATGAAAATATATTGCCTTGTTTTCAATCTAAGTAAAGTGTTTGGACTGAACAAGAGAAAATCCACTTTTCTCTTAAAAAGGTTAAAAAGGCTTTCATGTATTCTGCCCCACTAGATGGAACTTATTACAGAATGACCTAAAGCTGTCCGATCTGAGAATTTAAAATACTTAGGTACTAGGTTAAATAAATAAAATAAAAAATCCACAGGTTACATAATTTCTGGGAATTTAAGTCCTCAATGTGTGGAAATTACATAGTGCAGCTTTAAATACTGTTCAGCCTGTTCTGCTACAAGTAATATTTCCTTGTGATACAATTTATTTGACTCTAGTATATTCTGGCAGTAATACCTGAGAAGGTTTCTTTTAGTGTGTTTATGGATTATGGTGCTGCTCAGTACCATAATCATAATCAGTTACTAATGCATGTGTACTGCCTGAAAAGTTTTCTTCAAATAATGAACATATATACTATAATAATAAAACATGGGCGAAAACAAGAAAGAAATCAAGAAAGATCCATATATTGCTAACAAGCTCCCTGGTCACCACAAGTGTTGAGGAGTAGCAATCAACAAAGCATAACCAGCCGTGTTTATGGGAATCATCAGAGGGGTTGAACCCCTCTTAGACCTGTCAGATTGCTTAGCTGAATCCACTCATATGTTTTTTTTTATTTCTTTCGTAGGTCTTCTGCTATCTCGGTGGTGAAGATCCTTCGTGTTTTGAGAGTCCTCCGTCCCCTCAGGGCCATCAACAGAGCCAAGGGCCTCAAGGTCAGCAAGAAATTACTTTCCGTGCTGTTGTGTGAAAACCTTCAGACTCCAGTACTGGTTATACTTTTTATACTTCAAAACCAAAAACGCTCTAAAAATGTTTGCGCATCAGTTTGGAAATAAGGTTTTGTCTTTGTTCCTGAAAAACTGTTCAGAGAGGATTTTGCCCACTAGCAGTGTATTGATAAGAGGTACAGTTTCCTCCTTTCCTTCCTTTTGTATTGATAAGGAGTACAATTATCATGGTTTGATTTGTTCAAAATGTGTTGGCAGAGAGGTAAAACTTTGTTTAGTCAAGATTTTTAAAGAAAATATATAATTTCATATAATATATAATGTCATAATTTGTTTTAATCAGAGGGATGTCACTGCAAAAACATCTTAACATTTTAACTTCTCCACCAAAGCATGGCTGATAATCCATGCACAACATGTGAACAGGGGATTGTAGCTTTACACAAAAAGGGTCAGTGTGTGTGTGTGTGTGTGTGTGCGTGCCTGTGTTTGTGCATACTTGCGTCTTTGCGTTTGCATGCATCGCTGTGTCTCCTCCTAACAGTGTAATCGTATGTGTTTTGCAGCACGTGGTCCAGTGTGTGTTTGTGGCCATCAGGACCATCGGCAACATCATGATCGTCACCACGCTGCTCCAGTTCATGTTCGCTTGCATCGGAGTCCAGCTCTTCAAGGTACAGGGAAGAGAGAGGGAGGGAGGGAGGGAGGGAGGGGAAGAGTGATGGAGGGTGAGAACGATGGTGGGAGGAAAGGAGGGAGGAAGAAGAAATGAAGGGAGCTCATCACAGCAGTAGGAAGGCGAACACTGAAATAACTCCACATTTACGCGTTGTGCAGACAGTTCCCATCTTGACTTTTCCTAGAATCACTGTCTTTAGAAAGTAGTGTTTTTACATTTTAAAAATCATCCCAGGAAAGTTGCATATGATGTAGTAATTTGACAGGTCCATTTTGACAGTTTCCATGGAGACCGATTCTGACGATTTACATAGCAGCCTTCTGGCTTCTGAATTATATATTATGAAGTCTGGCATCATGAAAATCACTAATAAAATATTTCACGCATTGATTCTACACCATAATTTCAGTTATCAAGTGCAATTTTTTTTATTTTGACTCCAACATCTTATCTGTAGCTATTAGTTTGATTTTGACTGTCTGGTAATAATGAAAACAAAATGATGCATTTGTAAGGCCGAATTTTGTTTATTTAAGCCTATTTGTCTATTTCCAATCAGGTGCTCTTGTTCAGGCGGCTTGTTTTTGCCCACGATAAAAGTTAGGCTAATGGCCCATTTCGATGAATTGGTGGGTAGAGGGGATCCGATGGCCGATGACAGGTTGCCAGTCCTCCTTCAGCCTAGTTTTAGCCTAGTTTCCCTAGTGTAAAACAGTGATTGGTTCTATAGAAGTGGAAGGCCTCAAACTAACTGTACCTCTGACTTTTTCTGTTCTTTTCTTTCACAGGGGAAATTTTATCGCTGCACAGATGAGGCGAAGTCCAGCCCAGAGGAATGCAGGTGAGTTCTTCTTTTGATTCTTCAGTTTCCAGCTTTCAAAGATGCACAAGTATCTGTGCATGAGTGTGTGTGTGTGTGTGTGTGTGTGTGTGTGTGTGTCTGACCTCTCCCTTTTTAAACCACAGAGGAACCTACATCCTCTACAACAACGGGGACACGGCGCTGCCCATGGTCAAAGAGAGGATCTGGTACAACAGTGACTTCAACTTCGACAACGTCCTCATGGCCATGATGGCTCTGTTCACCGTCTCCACCTTCGAAGGATGGCCGGCGTGAGTACATCAGTGTGTGTGTGTGTGTGTGGGAATGTGAGTGTGTGTGTTTGGCATTCAGGCAATACAGGCAACAATTCAGAACTTTTTTTACTGCTTCTAAGCATGAATTGATGATTTCTCTCTCGTCTTTCCCTAAAACGTGTAACGAAAACCACTAGAGAGAGAGTTTATGCTTATATGTCGACCATTTTGTGTGTATGAATGTGCAGTTGTGTGTGTATTTTTCAATAACCTTAAAGGAAACTTGCAGAGGCAGAGTTGAATCCAATAATCGCCTGTACAGTAACTTGAGTGTGTCCCTGCAGTCTGCTGTACAAGGCCATCGACTCCAACAGAGAGAACATGGGTCCCATCTACAACTACCGCGTGGAGATCTCCATCTTCTTCATCATCTACATCATCATCATCGCCTTCTTCATGATGAACATCTTCGTCGGTTTTGTCATCGTCACCTTCCAGGAGCAGGGAGAGAAGGAGTACAAGAACTGTGAGCTGGACAAGAACCAGGTGGGAGGGGCCGACCGTGTGTGAGTGTGTGTGTGTGTGTGTGAGATGTTGCTGTGTTTTGATGCTTTATTGTACATTCACGTTTATTATTATTAATAATAATAATAATAATAATAATAATAATAATAACAATAATAAGAAGAATAATTCCAAACAAAGGTTTCATAACAAATCATTAGGTGTGTTACAGTATAGCATATCTGTTTTCACCACCATCCATCAAGCAACTTTAACTCAAAATTTTGAAATGTTGCCAAAACTAAAATGGGAATTAGGTGTGTTGTAGTAGATAGATTAAATGTTTATAGACAACATTTCAGTAAGTCCAAAGCCACTTTTGATCATGACATTTTTTATTCAACAAATGCATTTGTCGCATAATTTCTTCATTGACAAAAAGTAAAGAAAAGAAAATCCAGCTCAAGCAAGTATAAATACTTTTTTGTGATAGTGAGGAAATTTTATTGAATTTTGTGATTTCCATTGAGCTTTTTTAGCGCAATTTAATTATATTCAATTTCAATCAAAGGTCAAAATTTTAAACTTTGAAAGAGCATAACTGCCACACCACTGGTCCGATTTTGATGAAACTTGTAGGGATGATGCATCTTGTCACTGATTGGCCCAAAGGGTGTCTGCATCATTTATGGGGGAGGACATGTTGAGCTTGTTTGTGAGTCTGTCTCTCTCTCTGTCTCCCCGCACAGCGTCAGTGTGTGGAGTACGCTCTGAAAGCTCGTCCTCTGCGCCGCTACATCCCCAAGAACCCCTACCAGTACAAGTTCTGGTATGTGGTGAACTCCACAGGCTTTGAGTACGTCATGTTTGTCCTCATCATCCTCAACACCCTGTGTCTGGCCATACAGGTAAGAGCTCTCCATTCAGTCAAAATACATTCTATTACAAAATAGAATTTACACACTCTTTCTTGGTGGAATAGAGTTTAACATGTACATGTATTCCAAAATATACTCTACTGAATGTAATGTGCAGTTTAAATGCTTTTAATTGCATGCATCAACAAGGAAATTCAAACTATAAATACAATGTTTTTTGCATTGCCACATTTTTTTTATTAGATTTGCTCAGCTCATCAGTTTGAATGTCTGAAGTTTAGATAAATGAGACACTAATTACTGTACTGTAACGTTGCACTGTAACTAATGAATAATAATACCTGTAGAGAACATGTATTATTATGAATTGTACATATTTTATATCTCCCGTCTGTCTGTCTGTCTCTCTCTCTCTCTCTCTCTTGTTCTCTCTCTCTCTCTCTCTCTCTCTCTCCTTCTCTCTCTCTCTCTCTCCTTCTCTCTCTCTCTCTCTCCCCCTCTCTCCAGCACTATGGTCAGTCCCAGCTGTTTAACTATGCCATGGACATCCTCAACATGGTCTTCACCGGGGTTTTCACCGTGGAGATGATCCTTAAACTCATCGCCTTCAAACCGAGGGTAAGGCTCTCCTCTCCTCTCATCTCCTCTCCTCTCCTCTCCTCTCCTCTATCCCTCAAAAGATTCCTTTATAAGTTGTTACTTGATAGTATCCCCCTTTCCCTTTTAACCCATCCCTCACACACTCTCCCTCTCCTTTTTACCTCCCCTCTCATTCCCCTTGTCTTCTTCATTTTCCCTTGATTTTCCCCCTATTCCCTCACCCTTGGTCTCCTACCTCCTCCATTCTCTCCGTCTCCTCACCCTCCATCGTTCCTCTCACCATAACCTCTCTACCTCCTTTACTTTTCCTCCATCCTCCCCCCCTCCCCCCTCCTCCTCCTCCTCCCTCCCCCCGCTGGCTGTGCATACTGCCATATTCAGGGTTATGTCGGCGACGCCTGGAACGTCTTCGACGCTCTGGTGGTGATCGGCAGCGTAGTCGACATCATACTGAGCCAGGTAGACAGACGTCAGTATGTACAACTCTGTCGCTTCCTCTTCCTCCCTCTTACTCTCCTTTTTTCCTTCCTTCACTTCCTCCCTCCCTTCTTTCCTTTTCTAATTTTGCAATATCTTTTTAGGCTGGCTTGGACCAATCTCTGGTCACGAAGCGAGTCTATTAAATCTGCTGTGGACTTGATGGTTGATGGGCACCATAGGCAACGATTTATTGAATTTCTAGCCTGGCAGAACAGTTTTGGCTACTATCTATTCATTGTATGCTAGAACCAACTTATAAACTGATCTAGTCTGAAAGATACTGGTCACAGGCTTGGGCGGGAAAAACCTTCCATCTGAATCCTGGGTTTACAACTCAGCACTATTACATGCTGACATATTATGTTACTGCATCACACTGCATTATATCTTGTTAAACTGTTTAGAAGTGTTGAGTCAAAGTCTATGGTGGCCACTTCTGTCAGCCTGCCACTGTGTCAGTGAGAGCACAATAAGACATTCAAAACAGGAGGTCAATAATAAATCATTGAGTTACAGTATAGGATATCTATGCTTTCATATAGCCATTTTTAGATACTAAACAATTCCTACTCTCCCAGACTCAGTGGCAGAAAAGTTTTGACTTTCAGCTTCACTCTATTATCTTAAATCACAACTTTTCGATGTTGTTTTCTCTCTATCTTTCATATTCCCCTTCTTTTTTTTTTACCTCTTCTTCCTCCTCTTTCTTGCTCTGTTCTCTCTTCTTTTCTGTGTCTTTGGGCGCGCGCTTGCAGCACTATTTTGCTGATGCATGGAACACGTTTGATGCCTTAATTGTTGTGGGTAGCGTGGTTGACATTGCCATCACTGAGATCAATGTAAGTAGCCATTTATCACACATACACCCCTTTTGTCCTGTGCCGCTCCCGGCAAGAGGGCCTTGCAGTAACGTCAGAGTTGCGTTCAAGAACACAACATTTATATGGAGTGTTGTTGAAGACTTCATTCCTCTTTGTCTTTTGACAATAAATTGATGACACAGATAGTAATTAGTAACAATACTATGTCCAAAAATGTTTTTGAATGCAACTCATTTATCCCATTAGAACAATCAATCTTGCATGTGATCACTGTGTACAAAATTGTTTGCATCTAACCTCTTGAAATCCCGTGTACAGTTACTGCAAGGCCACTCTAGCTCCTGGTTTGCAGCTGATGTTAATGCCATTTACTCCATGCTTGCTACAGTCTTGTGAAAATGTGTGAAAATATTTGTTTGTGTCTGTCAGTCATTTGTTTTGAATGAACTGCATAAAGTAAAGCACACTACACACTCACACATACTACTGTACACATTCCTACAGTAGATCAAACTATTAGTGATGTAATGTACAACAAGAAATGTTGTGTCACACACAAAGCATGCACATTATTATGATTTAGAGCAGGCAAACATAACCAAAGAGCATGTCAACAATCCCTAATTTAAGAGTAATTTAAAGGATAATACCGGTGCTTTTTTAAGTTTGTTCCAGTCACCCCTCCACATTATTCCTGGTTTGTCTGCACACAGTCAGCACAGTTGGAGATATCAGGGCTTGTTCTCCTCCCATCAGAAGAAGCCATTTTTCTGTTAGAGTATGAAAAACAGCTTCCACACACTTGAAAATTGCTCAAGTTAGATAATCCATCACAGTAAACCCGAAGCCTTAATTTTAAGTTTTATTGTTATTTCACTGTGTTTACTGTTTTCATATCATTGCACTCGACTACTCTACTCTAGTGTAAATCAACTGACATCCACAGGAAGAAATGGAAGTCTCCACCAGGAAATAATCCAACTCAAAAACATGTTGCCTTATAAACCTTATTGTCACATCCATGTGTTTTTATTTAGGGCATCTTTATTAGCCGGAATAAGCAGTTAATTTCAAGATAGGTTTGACACCAGAAAGTCTATTTAAATGAATCAATTTGCATGCAATAGATAGTGAACAGTAATAAATAGGCTTTAGCTCTGAATGACACCGGTATTCTCCTTAAGAGGGATTCTCTGGGTCTTTCCCTTCACTCTCAACAGTGTCAAAGTTAAACTATGCTTTAACTAAAGAATATTAATAATACTTTTTCCTTCACCTTTGTATTGCATGCATCTCACTGGTCTGGTCATATTGCTGAGACTCTGTGGTTATGCTTTTGCATGATGGGGCTTTATGCAGAAGATGATGTACTTGTTTTGGTATCAGTTGTGGTGCTTGCTGGGATGCTCTCCTGTATTTTATGAGTTGACATGAAGCTGCTTCTGAGCGGTTTTATGTTTTTAGATGTTGAATGAATCAAAGGTAATGATGAAATGTCATGACATTTACAACAGCATTCACTTGTGAAGGGTTTGGTGGTGTACAGCTGGTTTGTGTAACTCGGATTAACCTTAGGCTTTTGGTTTCAAGTCGGCAGCCATTCCTGTCGTCAAGGTGATAGTGGAACCAGGGGTAAGAAGAAGCCCCTCCCCTTCCATCCAAGCCCCTCCCCCCTTCTGTGCTCATCCAAAAGTCAAGGCATCAAGATCTTTTTGTCGTCACTATTTGTTGCTCACTGTTGAAAACATGGAGATGTTTTCTGTCAGATCTTGTCTCTTATTTGATGAAGTATGAGGGCTTGTTGTTTGTCAAGGTCTCGTTCTGAATTCACGTCGTTTGTCGCATTTTGGCTCCAATTTCACAGTTCGAATGACATTCTTTGTTGAGGTCTTTGTCCTGTTTGGTTACACGGCATGACACAGGAGAATGGATAACACTGTTGTTTCATTTTTTCATTTCAACATGGCTTGTCCAAGTGTTTGCGATCAGATTACCAGCATCATCCAGGCTACGCACTGCTTTGAACTTCTGTCTTGTGTCTCTGTACTGTAATAGGACAGTAAAAGATCCGTCTTGGTGTTTGTATCAAGTTTATATCATTTCAAATACAGTCTGTCTCTTTTGGTTTGTTTGTCCTTGGACCATAGATCCTGTCTGTCGCCTGTTTCTGAAGCATCAGAGCTGAATACTGAGCATGTGTTAGTGTAATTCTGTCCTCCAGGTCTGTTAATGGCACAGTGTTAAAGACACACTTTGCTCTGCTCTGCATGCATGTTTGCTGTGTTCACTGCAAAGATGCAAAAAGATCACAGATATGAAGATTTAGGAAGTGTGTGTTAGCAGGCATACACTTTTTCACCCACTCGTACATTGCTTGTTAACCATGCCTCATAGATGATGACTGAATGAATGAGTGAGTGGAACATAGCTTTATGTCTGGACATTACACCTGTTTTTTCTTTCCCTCGATCGCTCCGTTCGTCCCTCCATCGCCTCCTCCGCTCCACCTCAGAACACGGAGGACAGCGCTCGCATCTCCATCACCTTCTTCCGCCTGTTCAGAGTGATGCGACTGGTCAAGCTGCTGAGCAGGGGGGAGGGCATCCGAACTCTGCTGTGGACCTTCATCAAGTCCTTCCAGGTGAGACTGCAAGACAAGCAGCCGATGAGGTGCGAGTGTGCTGTGTAAAGTTTTTAAAGTTATAGACCAATCAGGTAAGAGATGAAGGCTTAGGTTACAGGTCTAAGTTTCTAAATATGGCTGCTGGATGGTGGGCCCATGTAACCACACTTCATTGGTAACATGTTGAATAATGTAATTTCTCATTTTATTGCTAATGTAGAATGTATTTTGCCTATTCTGCTTTGCCATCATAACATCATGAGGACATTATAAATAAGACTTGTGACTTGTGACTACAACGTTTTCCTATAAATAAATGTCAATTTTGCTACTCTTTATCACAAATTGATTTAACCTATACCCAGTTAATGAAACCTTTTGCATTTGCTGTTTCAAACACTGGGGTCGGTCTTTCTCAGGGAAAATTTGTTTGGAAAAAATAGAAGAAGGACTGGGTAGTTAGCATCAGCAGTGATAGCCACCATGGCTGAACAGACAAAGAAAAGAGTGACACCTACAGAAACTCAAAATTCATCAACTGAAAATCCAAGGAAAAAGACACCATGATACAAACAATGACCGCTTAGCACCAAAAGTGTCGCCATTATCAAAAAAAACAAGGATGTTGCGGATTTCCTCCCAGAGCAAACTGATTACAATTCAACATATAGAATGGTGGTGTCACTGGTGAACATGCAAATATTTTTTCCAGGAACTTTAGAATAATCCAATTGCCATAACACACACAGTTTAATTACAAATATGCTTCCTTATATTCCTTATATTCTTTAGACACATACATGAACACATTTCATCAGAGGGTCAGCAGGTTGGGTTTCAGTGTCTTGCTCAAGGAGCTTCCACCAGGCTGCAGTGTTTCGTAACTGTGTCCCACTTTTTTTTTCCACACCCAGGCTCTTCCCTATGTTGCACTGCTGATAGCCATGCTGTTCTTCATCTATGCTGTAATCGGAATGCAGGTAACATTTTTTATATTTTTGACAATGAAATGTGACTAGAATATGATTGGAGCCCATCAGACTGCAGGGTATTTGTTGCCTTCTTGGAACCTCTCATCTATGATTGTACATTTTATGATAATCTTGTTTTTTAGCAAGCATCCTTAATGGTTGGTTGGCTGGTCGATTTGTATTGATTTGAAATTGTTGTAATTTTTTTTGTATTTTTAGGTGTTTGGGAAAATAGCCATGGTGGATGGAACACAAATCAACCGTAACAACAACTTTCAGACCTTTCCACAAGCTGTCCTGATGCTCTTCAGGTGTGTGTGTGTGTGTGTTTATGTATGTATTGTATGTACCTGGAGGCATATGTGTGTGTGCACATATGTTCATGTGCCTGTGGTTTGGTTTAGAGTTACAGAAAATCTGCTTGATTTGATAATGTGGTAACACTTTACTTGAATTGTTGGTTATAACACATCATCATACGCCTATTACAGCGTATTGTCACATTTTCTGATGCCACTATGATGTAATTCAGATTTACTTATGAGGTGCTTATGATATGTTTTTAAAAAAATAATATAAAGGCCCCAGTGGTAAATACATTATGTCCAGATTTATAATGCATTATAGTATATTATGATATTTTCAGATGATACTATGATGATGTGCTTATGAGGTGCTTTTTATAACCTGCTCATGCCAGATTGTTGACAGTGTTACTCCTTCTCTTCCCCTTCCCATATGATGCTGGGATTCAAACCAGCGATCCGTCTCTCAAAAGCCCTCTAAAGCCCTACATGTATAATATAATATAATATAATATAATATAATATAATATAATATAATATAATATAATATAATATAATAATATACAATATAATATAAATTCAGTATATAACAAATGAGAGGGATATTAGAGTACAATGAAAACGTGTATTTATAGCATATAATCAAATGTCAAATTCACATTAACAAGTCTACGAAAGGCCATAAATTTGTGCAGAAATTGTGCAGAAATTTGTTATGTTTAAGTTGTGTTTGGTTGTGTTGACGTTGTGTTTGGGTTGTGGTTACATTGTGTTTGGTTGTGTTGACGTTGTGTTTGGGTTGTGGTTACATTGTGTTTGGGTTGTGTTTACGTTGTGTTTACACTGTTTACGTTGTGTTTGGGCTGTGTTTACGTTGTGTTTACACTGTGTTTACATTGTGTTTACACTGTTTACGTTGTGTTTACACTGTTTACGTTGTGCTTGGGTTGTGTTTACGTTGTGTTTACATTGTGTTTACGTTGTGTTTCCATGCTAGGTGTGCGACAGGAGAGGCCTGGCAGGAGATCATGCTGGCCTGTCTGCCGGGGAAGCTGTGTGACTCGGAGTCGGACTACAACCCCGGAGAGGAGAAGACCTGCGGCAGCGGCTTCGCCATCATCTACTTCATCAGCTTCTACATGCTCTGCGCCTTCCTGGTAATCTCCAGACGTTGCACTGTTTTCATTCATTGGTAGTGTTCAGTGACAGACACGCACATATGCATTCATGGGTACAATGAAATACAAGAAATGTTGTATGTCCTTGTTTCAGATCATCAACCTGTTTGTAGCTGTCATCATGGACAACTTTGACTATCTGACTCGCGATTGGTCGATTCTGGGGCCGCATCACCTGGATGAGTTTAAGAGGATCTGGTCTGAATACGATCCTGAAGCCAAGTGAGTACACAGGCTGTGCTGGATATCCAAACAGTGACAATTTTGTGAAGTTTGTCATTCAGAATAGCTCTAAATTATATAGGATCCAGTCTGTAAAACTCTTAGCATTTTATCAACAAAAGAACTAGTTACCTACAAGTCTAATCTTCAAGCAAAATCATTAGTAGAATTTGTTTTACATCTAGTGAATCCGTACCTCTACAGTTATATTCTCTCCTCTCTTTCCTCCTTGCTTTCTTTCTCTAGCTAGTTAGTGATCTTTCTTTTTTATTCCTGTGTATGTGTGGAGAACTAGAAGAAGTATACTGTGAAGACATTTTTCTGTCAATACACATGCATTGGTAACTTGCATAAAAGCCGAAATAACCTTGAGGATGTTCTTAAGTGCTTTTATGGGTACTTCAGTGCTGCCGACGGTACTTGGCTGCACTTTGTACCTATCGCATTACCGTTTCAACCATAATCGCAGTGAAGAAAGTCGTCGAGGATATCACAGCTTTTTAATTAAATGTGTCTCGTTGCAGGGGCAGGATAAAGCACCTCGATGTGGTGACTCTGCTGAGGAGGATCCAGCCTCCGCTCGGCTTTGGCAAGCTCTGTCCTCACAGAGTGGCCTGCAAGGTGAGCTGCAGCAGCTACAGTGAACACACTCAGACAGATGGATGCCTCACACTGTTCTGCCATTAAATAGAGTGGTGGTGGATCTTGAGGGTGACCAAAGTAGTCAGAAGTTTGGACACACCACATTTATCTTTATTTTTACTATTTTCTACATTTTAGAATAGTAGTAAAGACTTCAAAACTATGAAATAACACAAATGGAATTATGCAGCGACCAAAAATGTGTTAAACAAATCAAAACTATCTTATATTTTAGGTTCTTTAAAGTAGACGCCCTTATGAAGAAATTCATACATAGGCATCAACTATTTATACTTGTCTAAGAAACAAATTTCAAGCATTTAAGCATAAGCCTTTAGATCAAAATGGCTTTAAGAGAATGAAAAACAGTACATTCAATCAGGTGTGTCCAAACTCTTTCACGGCTTTGGCATGCAACTCCACTTCTTGCACAATACTTATTCCACCATTTCATTGTTGTGCC
This sequence comes from Centroberyx affinis, assembly GCF_046629955.1. NCBI lineage: Eukaryota > Metazoa > Chordata > Actinopteri > Beryciformes > Berycidae > Centroberyx > Centroberyx affinis. The sequence goes on along the minus strand of NW_027278980.1, from coordinate 192,744 downwards.
TCTAATTTGAGTTCTGTTTAAAGAAGCAGGCTTTTGGTTTTTTGTTGGTTTGGCATCTTTTTATGTCGTTTTTTTCCTATATGTGATTGCAGCGTCTGGTGGCGATGAACATGCCCCTGAACAGCGATGGAACGGTCATGTTTAATGCCACCCTGTTTGCCCTGGTCCGCACCGCTCTCAAGATAAAGACTGAGGGTGAGTCTGGACCACAGAGCCGTCAGAGATGCACAAAATGACTGTTATTATTCTTATGGATGACAATTATTTGGTTGAGTCGCATTTATTCTGTCCGTTCCCATTCTGTACACATTCTGTATTCTGACAGAAGAGGGTTAGGGTTAGTGTAGGGTTATCTACTGTATACAGAACAGCACATGCCCTTTTGTTTTGTTTTGTATTTTCTTTATTGTTTTTCTTACTTGGTGCGAATAAATAAATCCTAAATCCTAAAAAATTATCCACATGAGGGAGCTACTGTACAAGAGAGGGAGCACAAGTGAATAGCAGAGCCAAAGTCTCTCATTGTATATTGAACAATATGAAGTGAATGTAATTAAGCAATATTACACGAGAGGGTGAGCACGTTCTAAATGTCTAGTTGACCAATCAGATTGCTTGGTCGGAACTACCTGTTGTATAATTCTGCTTATTGAACTTATTGTACAAGGAGCAGAACAGCCACTCACATACATACCTAAACATACAGTACAATACAATAATACAATAGTCACTTTTTCCCAGGTGTGTCAGTGTCTATATAATATGTTGAGCTCCTTGTAGTCAGTAAGCCCAAGGTCTTTCTACATTTTGCCACAAGAGGGAGCTGTAGGTGTTCAGTAAGTACAGTAACCATCTCACCACAACATCCACAGCAAGACCAAGTGAGGCTTAAAACAGAGAGAGGAGATTCTTTTTCTTCATTTTTTTGAAACTGAAGATCAAGAGACAAACCTCAAATCTCAAATGGCGTGATTGGTTAAAATCATTTACTTTTATGCCTGGTTTCCCATTAGGAAGATTCAGATGTTTCATTAATAGGATTAGAGTCTGCACAGTTTTACATTTAATCCCATTTTATGAACTTATTATCACATTTCTACTATTTTCATACTACTATCCATTCTGACACATGAGATTTGTGTTGTGATTCTGTGTTTATGTGTACAAGTGTGTGTGTGTTTGTCCATGTACCTTGTCCATGCACCTTTCACCATGTATCATTTTACCAATTTATACTCCAATTGGTGAGTATACTTTTATCCAAAGCATCTCACAGTAACACTTTCATTAATTTTCTGTTTCCAAGGCAACCTGGAACAAGCCAATGAGGAGCTGAGAGCCGTGATCAAGAAGATCTGGAAGAGGACCAGCATGAAGCTGCTGGACCAAGTGGTTCCCCCTGCAGGCGGTCAGTGGTCATCACACACACACATGCACACACACACGTAAACGTACACACACATTAATACAGACACACACACACAAGCACACGCAAGTACATACACATAGAAACGTATCGGTATGTGTTGTTGCCTTGTATAACATTTTTACTGACTCATACAGTACACACAGATACACACAAACACACACACACACACACACACACACACACAAACGTACACACACTCATGCAGACCCACACATGCAACCATAAATGTGCTGCTTATGGCAGTCCATCGTTATCGACGATGACTTCATAGCTCCCAGGGGATTTCGGCGCTTGGTGCGCTCATGCCACCTCATGTGGCTGTGTAGACCTATTCGCGATCCACACACTTTTCCACATGTGGGGCAGGTGTGTGTCGGATCTGGCTGGATAGTCCTTGTGGTGCGTGCATGTCGTTGTCTGCACTTCTCTGCACGTCTCAGGGATGTATTCTCCTCCAGGTGAGAGACACCTGAAAGGCAGGAGGAGCGCCAGGTGGTTCGGTCTGCTGCTGTCCTTTCCAGGTCTGAAGGTGATATGTTGCACTTCTTCAGGAGCTCCGTCATGTGGTCCTTGTAGCGCTTTTGCTGACCACCGGCAGACCTCTGGCCAGATTGTAGTTGGCTGTAGAGGGTCTGCCATGGCAGACGAGCTGCAGGCATGCGGATCACATGACCTAGCCAGCGGAGCTGTCTGTGTGCCAGAGTCACCTCTATGCTGGATAAGTTGGTGCATTCATATATCTCAGCATAGGGGATGCGGTGCTCCCATGTGATGCCCAGAATCCTTCGCAGACAGCGGATGTGAAATGTCTCCAGGGATCTAATGTGCCATCTGCATGGTGTCCAGGCTTCAGAGCCATACAGCAGTGTGGACACACATACTGCCTGGTACACTGCCGCCTTGGTTGTTGCTATCAGGTTTTTGTTGATAAAAACCCTTGATCTTAGGTGACCAAATGCGGCAGAGGCAAGGCTGATGCGGGTTTGGATGTCTTCATCGATGTTGCAGCTGTCAGAGAGGATACTGCCGAGGTACTTGAAATGTGGAACAATTTCCAGGGGGATGTTGTCGATGTAGAAGACAGGTGTGGTGATCAGGGGAGGAGCTATGTTGGTTGATTATTTGTGTCTTTTTTATGTTGACCTGTAGGCCGACAGCTCTGTAAGTGGCAGCTATCACGCTGAGGGCATGCTGGAGGGACTCAGGGGAGTGGGCAATCAGAGTGCAGTCATCGGCTTACTGAAGCTCACAGATTTGGAGGGCAGTAGTCTTGGTGGATGCCTGGAGGCGCCGGATGTTGAATAGGTTTCCATCCAGATGGGGAGATGAGGGTGACTGCTGTGAGGAAGATGTTGAAGATAATAGGGGCTAAGACACATCCTTGTTTCACTCCTACTTTGACGTTGAAGGGGTCAGACTGTTGTCCACTTATTTGAACCCGGGCTTGCATACCAACATGAAATTGCTGGAGAATGGAGAGGAATTTGGATGGGACCCTAAATCGACTGAGTACGTCCCAGAGTAGCTTTTGGTTGACTGTGTCGAATGCCTTTGACAGATCAATGAAAGCCATGTACAGGTCTTGCTTGTGCTCTCTGGACTTCTCCTGAATTTGTCTGGTGACGAAGATCATGTCTGTGGTACTACGTTCCTTCCGAAATCCGCATTGGGTTTCTGGCAAGATGTTTTCTGCAATGTGTGTAGCCAGGCAGAAAAACACAATTCGTCTCAGGATTTTGCCTGCAACTGACAGGAGTGAAACACCTCTGCTGCTGTCACAGGAAGACTTGTCACCTTTCTTTTTGTAGATTGTGATGATGGTAGCGTCTTTCCAGTCTTGTGGGACAGTCTGTGTTGTCCAGATGGCAGAGATGAGTTGGTGCAGCCAGCGTGTGAGGAGGTAACCTCCATACTTATATATCAGTCAGCAGGGAAGGAGTCTGAGTGCACTTTTGTTATTTTTTAGACCTTTGATTGCCTTATGGACTTCATTAAATTGAGGAATCTCATCAGGTTGGGGAACAGAAGGGAAACTGGGGAGTTCTTCCAGGATGGACGGGTCCGTGGGGTTGCTCTGATTTAGGAGGATGCTGAAGTGGTCGGCCCATCGTTCTATTATTTGTTGTTGATCCTTGATGAGAGTGGTGCCGTCTGCGGATCTTATTGGTGTGATATTCCTTCTCTGAGGGCCATGGATGGTCTTGATGGTGTCGTAGAAACCATGCGTGTTGTTGGAGTCTGTGAGAGATTGAATTTCAGAGGCTTTCTTGACCCACCAGTCATTTTCCATCTTCCGTAGCGTTCTTTGTGTCTCTGCTTTGATGGTGGACAGATGGTTTCTGAGGGTAGCAGATTGAGAGCTGGCTAGAGCGGTAATATGTGCCTTGCGCTTTGCCTTGAGAAGGTCGTGGATGCCGGGTGCATTTTCATCAAACCAATCTTGATTTTTGCAGCACAGTAGATGGATGAGCGCAGTGTGTTCCAGGCAACATTTGTGTCCTCGATGGCGGAGCTTTCTGGGATGTTGCTCAGCTCGGCTGCAAGTCTGTTTCTCAGGTGGTGGATGACTGCAAGGGATTGAAGGGCATTGCAGTCAAGCTTCTTGCTGGAAGCCTGCTTGCGGCGTTGTGGGCGGATCTCCATGTAGAGCCTTGTCCTTATCAACCTGTGGTCCGTCCAGCACTCCGCCCCACTCATAGCCCGGGTGATTTGAATTTCTCTCTGGTCATTCTGTCTGGTGATTACATAATCTATCAGATGCCAATGTTTGGACCTAGGATGCTGCCAGGAGGTCTTCCGTTTGTTTTTTAACTGGAATAGGGTGTTGATAATGACAAGGCGGTGCTCCGAGCAGAGTGTTAGTAGTCTGAGACCATTGTAATTGAGGTTGCCGACGCTGTGTTTGCCTAGTACGCCTTCCCAGAGCCCGTAGTCTGAGCCCACATGAGCATTGAAATCTCCCAGTAGCAAAAGTTTGTCACTGGGTGATGTCTTCTGAATGATGGAGTGCAAAGTGCTATAGAAACAGTCCTTTGAATCTTCACTGGCATCCAGGGTTGGTGCATATGCGCTGATGAGGGTTGCGTGTCGACCTTGGCTAAGGGGAATGCGCCATGTCATCAGCCTTTTGTCGATGCATACTGGTGATTCTGGGAGCTTTTTGAGCAGACAGGTCTTTACAGCAAAGCCTACCCCACGGAGGTGGCGAGAGTCTGGGGGAAGCCCTTTCCAGAAAAATGTGTATCCCTCTCCAATCTCTCATAGAGAGTCCTCTCCATGAAAGCGGGTCTTGTTGAGTGCTGCTATATCCACATTGTATCTCCCCAGCTCATGAGCAACCATTGCTGTTCTCCTTTGGGGATGAATGGATTCCGTGGATGCGTCTAAAAGGGTGCGCACATTCCAGGTTGCAACTGTGAGAGGGAGATGGTATTTCTTTCTTTTTTGGTTTCGACCGCAGAAAGGGATGACCCGACAGCAGTGGTAAGCTGTCCGGGTTGTAGAGGAACAGACTATTTTTGGGCCACATTTTCTAGGCCTCTCCCTCTTCAGGGTGAGCAGAGCGGGGCTGCTCAGTTGCATGGGAAGCTGCCGAAGAGACGTGCTGTTCCAGGGTCCCACAACTCAGCGACCATCACTCCCATGCCGCCTGTGTGTAGGGTTGGGCTAGGTGCTCCCAGTCACATCCTGACCTGCACCCACCGCCCTTCCCCATAGAGTGGATTTAAGTGAGCGTAGGTGCGCGCAGTGTCTACTCGCACTGTCTTGGCTCCATCCAGCTTCTTCCAGGGCATGAAGATTCATGACGACCTTCTACTTTTTGGAGTTGCAGGGGGACTGCCAGAGATCCAGTCTGTCGGTATCCTGCCTGGTGTGAATCCCCCGAAACACAGATTTTTCGTTCGGGGTTTACTGCCGTAGCCATACACCCCCCCGGGTTTACCCACATGGCTGGTGGGTGCCAGGGCGTGTCCACATGACTGTGGGCCTGCACACCTCACCTCTGGGGCCCACTGCTGCTCCGAGATCCCCTATTGGTTTGGCCTGGTGTCGCAAGACACCAGTTACCATGAGCTGCCACGAGGAGGCACAATAGGAGTCTTGGTGAGGGAGAGGCTTTGTAGTCAGTCTTATCTACTGACTGTAGATAAAAAGACTTCGATAACAGATGGGACAGCAAGCATGGAGTGACCACATTATGCAAATGCATAATAAATACAACAAGAAATACAATGAAGTATTTGCAAGTCAAACATTACACTATTTTTATTTGGTTCACATATAAGACTGAAGTCTAAAATAGACACACATTTCTTTATTCATTTCCAATAACAGAGGAGGAAGTCATGTTCCAAACACAATCTAATTTACATACTTATTTGTGTTAACAAAGGAACAAATCTTAAAAATTAACACACTTTTATTAGTGTTCTTGTGCATCCGAAAAGTAAGACATGATTTAAATAAACATTGTTACTGTCTTAATTTGCATTCAGAGAGAAGAAAGTTACATTTACACACTTTTTTTTCCACACTTCGGATGCAATTTTACTGCTGCTGCACCCTTTGAGTAGAACATCAACCAGGAATGATGCCAAACTTTACAGAGACGTACACTACCAGTCAAAAGTTTGGACACTCCTGATTGAATGTACTATGTTTTTTCATTCTCTTAAAGCCATTTTGATCTAAAGGCTTATGCTTCAATGCTTGAAATTTGTTTCTTAGACAAATATAAATAGTGAAGTTGATGCCAATGTATGAATTTCTTTCCAAAGCCTTTGTCTTTCCATCAAGGCAAAGGGCGGCTACTTTAAAGAATCTAAAATATAAGATAGTTTTGATTTGTTTAACACTTTTTTGGTCACTGCATAATTCCATTTGTGTTATTTCACAGTTTTGATGTCTTTACTATTATTCTAAAATGTGGAAAATGGTAAACAATAAAGAAAAATGTGGTGTGTCCAAACTTTTGACTGGTAGTGTAGATCTGTTTTATTTTGCATTAACAAAGAATTCAGAGATGTCTTCAGAGACAGAGAGAGTAAGAGAAGGTTAAGCATGCTGAGGGGTTATTCCATCTGAGGCCTCCAGCATCCTGTTTTTGCATGTGTGTGTGCAGCGAGGCCCGATTGCTGACCACAGATAACGACAGCAAACAGACAGCAGCACACACTCCTTCATGCACTGACACTTCACAGAAACTCACCTTATCACTCTCTGTCAGTCAGTTTCGCTGCTGCCTCTCTCTGTCTGTATCCCACAGTTTGGTTTATCTTTAATCTCGCTGTCTCGTTCTCTGCTGTCTCTCCCCCTTCTCCTCCTTTCTCTCCCTAACGCTCTAGCTCTCTCTCTCATTGAGTAATCTTGTTATAATGATACAGAAAATATTTTAATGTATTCCCTATGTCAGTGCTGAATTCTGCAATTGCTGTTTGCCATTTAACTCAGGTGTTTTCATCTGTTTTCATACATTTTGTGCTTTGTTTCTTTGGTGAACGCCAAATTTGAACAGTCATGCAGTTTTATTTCTGTGCTGCTTTCCTAGGGTGCGATCACATCTAAAGTCTGTTTTCTATGGTCTAAACCATAATTTACTTTGCTGGGTTCACACTGCTCAATTACAAGCGAATCAGGGCTTGTGGTAGCTTGTTTATTGGACAGAGACAGAGACACCGGTCATCCTGCCAGGTGAGAGATTTGGCATCAAAGGGAGTCAAAACAAATCTGATTCCAGTGTAACTTAAGATAAGCATGATGGACTTGTCTGAGCTCATACTGTAATTTACTTCTGGTGTTCATTCCTGTAAGAACACATGAAGAGATAATTGAATATGAGCATCAGTTCAGACTGCAGCCCTCACTCTTTCCGCTGCTGGCTGCCGGCTGCCAGACGGCAACATCTGTCTCCTCATGCCCATAAAACTGTGCGCTTTGAGGTCATTTGGGGTAGTCGGTTTGGATTATGTTCTGATTCCTAATAAACTTTAATTCACTTGAAAAAGGACAGAGACTCGCATTTGGTGCGCACCCAAATGGCATCACTCGTTTATGTACTTTCACTTTTCAGAATTAAAGGAGTAAATAAAATGAGTAAATGCTCCAGAGAATAAATGCTCCAGAGTTTATAAACCGCTGCAAACATGCTTGGTGTGAACGCATCAATCTACATAACCCCCTCGATATTTGTCCATGCAGCTCTTCCAGTGTCCCACTATGCTTCCTCTGCTTCCACACTATGCTCCGTGTTTTAGACCTCACACTTGATACGACTGCATGCCTTTGTGTACAGTAGTTTGCTAACCCCTTCTCTTTTTTTGCTCTTTTCTGCCAAGCTTCTCTCTTCCACAGCTCCCTCCTCTCTCTTTCAGTAGAGTATTCAGTCACTCAGTCGTTCAGTCGGCCCTCTCCTCCTCTCTCTCTGCCGTCCTGAGCGCTCTGGGGCAGTTCTGTTTTAGTCCGGTGGCATGGAACTACAGTTACCTCTCTCTCAAAACCTTCAGGCTCTGTCCAGAAAAAGAACCTGCTATCACTCACGGGCCCAAAGCCGTAATATTCATCAAACACTGATCTGTCTAAAAAAATATCTTGGTCTTAAAACAATGTTATGTAGGATCACCAGTTTTTTTTCTTGAAACAAATGAAAATATCTTGAAATTAGTCAGATCACCTGATTTGTTTCAAGATATGTCACTTGATTCAAGAAAATTCAAAGTAAAGTGTGTTATGAACATATGATTTGTTTGAGATCAGCACTCACATTCTTAAGGCTTATTCTTAATGGGCCCAGGCATTCATCTACATGTGAAACTGTCTGGATAACATAGGTGAAGTAAAAATAATAATAATAATAATAATAATAAGTAGTAAAAATTCAGTCAGCCTGTAAGATGTTGGCTTTCACCTATCCAGTTTTTTCAGATGTACATGACATGCTGTTTGGTGTAGGTGGCAAAAATCACCAGGTTCTTTTTTTAGAAAAAATAAAATGTTGTAAATGCCCTCAGATATATCTTTGATAATGCCTTGAGGGAAAATGAACAGGGTTTTCTATCTGAACAGAGCCTTTCTTAGTTTCTCTCTGGCTGTGTTGGGATGATCTAGAGAAATGGGCCAGGTGCTCAAAGATGGTGGCCTGCTGGATTAACAAGCAAATCAGGCTCATTTTTAAATTCTTCGTACTGTGAGAAGGCAAGGTACAGAGTTGTACCTTTTGTCACTGGGACTGTACCTTTTTGTCAAAACGGTACAGCCCCAGTTTTTTACCTTTTTGTCAAAATGGCACAGCCCTAATGACAAGTGTGGGAGGGAGTGAATATGATAATATTGCCAAACCAGGGGGTTCCATTTTCAAGCATGTGGCCCATTGTTTTGGTCACCTTTTCTTGATTCTGCTCAACCTAAAATGGGTCAAGGAAAAGTGGCAACGAAAAGAAAAAAAAACATTTCCTACATGCCCTGATACAGCCTCTTTTGTTCCTGTTTAGTCATTGTCCCCAGTCTGCTTTAGCAGCCAATAATCTGAGTGAATCAGTGCCACGCTTGAATAGATAGTGCACTGCGCTGCCTCCCTGCATGGCAACTAATGTGTAGCCACAACTTCCTCTATGGTAGAATCATGTAGCACCTGTTTCCTTGAGAGGGCAACTGCAGGTCCGACCCTCTCTGCTTTCCCAGAGTCTTTACTGTGCTGTAGCTCCCTGCATGCGCTTATCACTGTAGATCATGTTGTTCTTCTTCTTGGATCTGAGATGTAAAATGGCTGTTTGTCTGTCTCCAAAGTGGTGAATGTTAAATGTGGCGTATGCAAAGTGTTTTGGTATAAAGTACAACCGCCTGTTTTGAAGCAGTGGTCTGCGTGGTAGTAATTGGATGGATTTATTTGCTCAGAAGTGTTGAGTTTCTTAAGACCTTTTGTTCAGTACAATAGTATCTGGATAGACTTGCCTCCAGACTTTTTGTTTGGTGATTCATGTGTTAGCAGCGGTTGTTGCTGTTTCTGCTGTTTTCTGCCTATTCTTACATCTCCCTCTGGGTGTTTTCGTTTCATGATGAGCAGTCAGGGTGGGATGGTAATATTGATAATGATGTTTGTCCATATCAGTTCAGCTGTATAAGGAGGAGATGAGTAAGTTTCCTTTATTTTTGCAACAGGTCAAAGGTCAGATCTTGTTCATGTGTGAGGTGTGTGTATGTGTGTGTGTGTGTGTGTGTGTGTGTGTATGTGTGTGTGTGTGTGAGTGTGTGCAGTTGTGCTTGCATGAATGTGTGTACTGCATGTGTGTGTCTCTTTTTTCGTTGGCGAGTAGGTGAGAGGAGTATTAAATAACCACGAACGTGTTTCATGCAGGATGAGAGCTACAGATCTAGATAGTATCTGTTATCTGCCGTGTGTGTGTGTGTGTGTGTGTGTGTGTGTGTGTGTGTGTGTACACTACTTTTGCAGAGTTACATGTTCCCACGCAGATTTTGCAATGTCTACATCCAAGGTACAAATTGAAACTGTAATGAGAAGAGAATAACTTTCAGCTACACCTTTGCCTAATTATTCAAAGTCTGAAGAGATATATTAATAAGAGTCCATACTCTGAATTAACTGAATTGAAAGTGAATTTGATGCCAATGGTGCATTGGTCCTAGTCTGCAATAATTCGGGCCTGTCCCATGATGCAGTGCAGACAGTTCTCAGAGATTACATATTACTCCTTTGATGTGCTCCTGAAAAAAGTACTTACTTTATGATATGATGTGTGTTAGGGTGCTATGCAGAGGTGTGACCAAGTCAACTCTGCTCCACGCCCAAGTCAGTCTCAAATCTTGAGGCACAAGTCTCAAGTCAAGTCCCAAGTCTAAATGTAGATTACCAAATCAAGTCAGAACAAATCAAGTGTCCAGTATCAATTAATATCTTAAAGAAAACAAAATATGTAGCAGTTTCCAATGCAATATTGTTTTAATAGCAGAAAAACTTGGTAAGAGCATCATTGATTTCTATAATCAGTTTCAACCAACAAATTCAGTTATTCCATACAAATTCAGAAAACATAATTTCAATTCAGTTGTTCAATTTCCAATCTAAGTCATTTACATAAACACAAGATCTTTTGTCAAGAGTAAAGTACAAAGTCAAAGTCAAGTCACCCAAGTCACCAAAACCCAAGTCAAGTCTCAAGTCTTCTCTTCATGCATCAAGTCAAGTCCCAAGCGATTAAAATTGACTCGAGTCCAAGTCATGTGACTTGAGTCCTGCTATGTTATTATAATTGTCAGGAATCCAGCCGAGGTCCATTGATTTTCTCATTATGCATATCCACTTCATTTTGTGTTTGCCTTTTGCCTGTCTTGTTTTCTGCTCTGTGTGTCCAGTTCCCATACATCCAGCCCTTCCTGCTTCAGCTCCAATGATTGGTTTACCTGTTTCCCGCTCTTACCTGTTCCACCTTGTCTCCGCCTCCTCTGCATCATCTACCAGCCAATCTTCTGATAGCCCATCAAAGCACACCTGTCTCCATTTAGCATTAGCTAGATTATGTGTATATATACCTTGTGTTGTCAGTCAGTCTTTGCCAGTTCGTCTCAGTGTTTTCTCCTGTGTGTCGTTCCAGCCTGTTTATTTATTTATTTATTTATTTATTTATTTTCCTGTTGTCTGTAGCCCGTAACTTGTTATGATCTTTTGCCTGCCTACTGGATTCTGTCTCAGCTCACTGTTTTTGTATTGTTGCCTGGATTGTTTGGATTATCTGGTTCTGACTTGGATGTGGACTTTGGTTTTCGGCTCAGTACAGACCCTTGAACTTTTACCCCTGCCTCTGCCTGGTGTGTTCCACTTTTGGGTCCTAACTACAAACCTGACATATAATGCTTTGGCAGTGAGGATTTACGGCATTTAGACTATTTTGTTTGCTTTACGTTTCAGTAACTTGTCGCCGAAGTATTTTGGTGTTGAAATGTTTCATTGTCATTTCATTGTTATTAGTTTTTTAAAACCTTCATAAAACCTTCGTCATTGAGGTGTTTGACTGTTGTGGTTTTTTACTGTCAAGGGATTTTACTGGTGAGGTATTCTAGTTTGAGGTTTTGACTCTAACCTGAGGATTTGGTTTTGATTTTCTGGTCTTGATTTTGGTATTAAAGTATTTTGGTATTGAATTATTTTGGTGTTTTCAATTTTGTGGTATTGGAAGTATTTTGGTGTCGAGGTATTTTAATGTTGGGGTATTTTTGGTTTTGAAGTATTTTGGTGTTTTCAATTTTGAGGTATTGTAGTGTTGAGGTATTTCAATGCTGAGGTGTGTTGGTGTTGAAGTATTTTGGCACTGCGGTATCTTGGTGTTGACTTGGGAGGCTTTGGTGTGTCTGGTCTGTTCACTCAGATGACGAGGTAACGGTGGGGAAGTTCTATGCCACCTTCCTGATACAGGACTACTTCAGGAAGTTCAAGAAGCGCAAAGAGCAAGGTCATGTGGGAAGGCACTCATGGGAGGGGCTTAATACCACCATGGCTCTACAGGTGAGTACATGTCATCATCATGTTGTATGTTTTTATGCATGTTTTATACCCAAAATGATTCTACAGATAATTTCAACAAAATGGTAATAATTTCAAAGTATGCATACGGTCAGAAATAAAAAAAAGGTTCTGTCAATCATAAAGTTAACATAGAAATCAGAAGGATTTGGTAACGCTTTATCTTCTGGTCAATTTCCTAGAAATTAACTTAATTTCTTGGGACATTTCCTGGAAAGAACCATGATATGATGTAGTAGTTCTATAGAAAATGTCTGTTTGGTGGAGTTGATAAGATACTGTAAAGTTTCCTGGAAAGAACTGCAACACTATAAACTATTTATTGGAAAAAATAATAGGCAGAGGTGAATTTGGTAGCCCAAGTTATTAGTCATATAATTATTTATTTATTTAGTTATTTGTTGAATTCCTTCCTCTAATTTTGTATATACTGTAACTACTACATAATTTCATGGTTCTGTCTTGGAAATTACCAGGTACGTACCAACTCTACAATTTAACTCTTTCTCAATTTTCCCGATATAATGTAATGGTTCTTTCCAGGAAACATCCTAAAAACGTAACTCTTCCTTTCTCAGAAATTATTCAGAAATTGCGGATCCGGAAAATAAATCATTACCAAAGATTTTTATCATCTTGTTAGTTAACAGTGCTGTGAAACAGATTGTGATCAGTGTGATTGTAATCATATGTAGCGGTCTGAGTAGAGAAAATTCAGCTCCTGAACAAACTCGCTGCTGCTGCCTGGCACTCTGCCTGCAGCGCTGCAGTTTGCCTTCTGACTTCTGACAGCGTTTACATTCTTTGAACCAGATAGAAATACAATCTTAGATACAAAGCCGGTAATGACTTGTAGGTTTGGCGTGACTATTAGTCTGGATATGTAGGGAGGTTTGTGGGTGTGTGTGGGTGTATGTGTGTGTCATAGCGTTGTCATACCAGAATTTTGACTCAATACAATACAATTCAATACAAAAAATTTATACTACTATGATACCAAACACGAAAAACCATCAAGCAGTGTGTTACCACATTGACCTGAACGGCTTTGGAGCAACTTCTGCTCTGGGGTTTTGACACTTCAGTTGGTGTTCGTCTTTGTCGGCTCTATAAGGGAAATAGTGTCACATTTCCCTCCTGCCACCAGTCTGTCAACCAGTTCAGTGAACTGGGATTCAGTTCCAGACTGTTTCCATGTGTTCAGCTGTTTGACTCTTCACTGCTGCAGTCCGCTGTCAGGAGCCAGACTTCAGCTCCGTCTATTCCAGTCCTTCTCTTACTTGTTCTAACTAGTCCAATCCACCTGCCATCGGCCACCCTCTACCAGGGAGAAACCCTGTTAAGTATCCCGACCTATTTCACACAAAAGTAGTGTGAAAGAAAGCGGAGAAAGCAAAGGAAAGGGAAATGGATGACCAATCAGAATCGAGCAAAGAAGCTTTTTCCGTAGCCTGTTGGCAGACATGCTAACACAACTCTCCCTTGAAACAACTCCTGTAAACATAGCTTCTGTAAATGTACTATGATGTTAGCACAAACTTGAGGCATGACAGCATCTAAAACTGACATCTCCTTTTTAATAGCAAACTCAACCGAAATGTTCTTCTCCCAGCCGGGAAGTTTAATACAGTGACTGTTTTCCTATAGACCCAAAGTGCAATTTGGGGAAAATGGCTGATTGGCATTAAAATGGAATTTCAGCTTGCAGAACACATTTAGTAGAAGTAAAAAATGGTTAGAAAATAAAATCAATCAATATCAAAAATCAGTGCTATCTAAAGTTATCATGACAACAGTAGTGTGTGTTTGTTGTGGGGTGAGGTGAATGTATGTGTGTGAGTGTGTCCATGTGCCTTCCTGTGCATGCCTGAAATGCATGTGTGTGTGTGTGTGTGTGTGTGTATATATATATATACATTGGCCTATATCTTTACAGCTGTGTGTGTGTGTGTGTGTGTGTGTGTTCCTTCTGGCTCTCAGCTGCTATCTCCATTGCAGGCCGGCCTGCGCACGCTGCATGACATTGGTCCGGAGATCCGTCGAGTCATATCATGTGACCTGCAGGAGGAGGGGCTTGTAGACGCCAATGGAGAGGAAGAAGAGGAAATATATAGGGTAACAGTCTTTAATATAGTTTTATATTACAGTTCCTAACCTTCTATTACAGTTTTCTTTGGGTGGGTCTGGTGGGGACAATCTATTGATTTCATTTTGACAAGGTTTGTTTATTGGTTTATGTTTTTATGTTTGCGGGTTCTTTTTCAGATAGTAGTGCTCATTAACAGTGAAACAGACCAGAGGAGGTGAAGTAGCCTACTTGAAGTTTTTTTGGGCCAGGACCTAAATTGTGCAAATTCACTGTCATCACGGGGACTAGTTACACTTAAACAGGCTGTCTTTTTTGAAGGGAGCCACTAGAAACAGGCCCAGAACATTTTGTTTTTGGTCCCAAGCCATAACTCACAGAGAAGCTTCTAAAAATCCTGGTGTTGTCCTTTTGTGGTTCACTATACAATCTAAAAGGGCTGTTCATTCCAGAAACCCAAGTAGCAGAAGACAGGCAACACCTTAGCCCCAAACTGTTTTCATGTCAACAACCCGTAGGTTAACATTAGAGCAAGTAATGCATCCCCGTCTGATAAGCTTTTGTCATAACACAACTATCATCAACATCATATCAACTATCACTCAGTTTGCACTGAGCTGGGGAAAAAAGCCTTCTCCTACTTTGCTACCTGGACTTGGAATAATCTGCAGACCATACTACATCTTAATAAACTAGTCCCCTTGGAAAAATTTAAAACCATGTTAAAAGTCCATGTAACTGAGAAATGCAACTGCCTTAATTGAGCTGGATATAGTCTCTTCCTTGTGTGTTTGATGTTTGTATTCCCTGTCTGTTGTGTTTTATTTCTATTTAAACTGTAACTGGTGTGCTGTCTTGGCCAGGTCTCCCTCGGAAAAGAGATTTCAATCTCAAGGGACTTAATAAATGTTAAATAAATAAAAAATAAATCATTTATCATCTATTTGTAGATGGAGAGATACCAGTGGAAAGAATGGAACGTATTATCACTATAAACCTTCTTATACGCTGTTTTATTATAGTGAATGAAAAAAGCCCCATTTCATAATCCCGATTTCAACTGAAGTGTCTGCATGTTTCTCTTCTCTCTTGTGATTGTAAAATTTGCTCCAGGTAACATCAGGTGTAATTAATGTTAAGGTAGGATTAGTACAAAGGAATTGCTATTGATGGCGGTTTACACAGAAACCATGCAGGGAACAAGTTGAAACATGGTGATGTATGGAGAGCTGTGCTGGTTTCAAATGGCAAGAATCTGTTGTTAGTATTATTTCATTTTAGAAACTTTTGAGATTGTTGGTGATGTCACTGGAGAGGCTAGCATTTTTGTGAGCCATACTTTATCATCATGCTGTTTTGTCTCAGTCCTCATTGGTTCCTGATGTCTCTCCGCAGCGTAATGGCGGTCTGTTTGGTAACCACGTCAACCATGTCAATGGAGATCAGCGAGGCTCCTCCCACCCGACCACCGTCACGCAGCGACCGCTACAAGTCCTGCCCTCCTCCTGCAGTGCCTCCACTGAGCCCGCCCACACCGGCAGGGCGGCCGGTGACACCGACAGGGGAGGGGAGACGGAGAGGAACTCCTCGCCAATCCAATACAACCATCATTATCACGCCCCTCACCCACATAACTACCCTCACTCCAATTCCACCTTCCGTCAGTCGCCAATATCCTCCAACGCCAACCTCAACAATGCCAACGTGCCCTCACTTCTCTCCATGACCAATGGGAGGCAGCAGCAGCGCTCGTTAAGGCGAGAGCGGCCGCGTTCGACCAAGAACGGGGCGCCAGCCTCCTCGAGCTTGTCCTATCACAGCAAAGCAGAGCATGACCGGCCTTGGAGGTCGCACTCCACCAGGTCAGTTGATGGAGACTTAAAATTGACTTTGAGTGTTTGAAAATGACTAAATAAATAAAAAAATGTATTATTATTATTATTGTAATTAGTGTTTTGTATGTAAATGAGCATGGGGCTTGAGAGGTGATGGGCAGAGAGTCTTGTTCCTCCATAGGAGCCAGACAGAGCAGAAGTCATCATCACAACACATCTGGTAGAACTGTTATACATGCCCCATCTAATATATGATGCTCACATTTTTCAAAATGTTTCAAAACTGACACAAATGGTTTGATTAATGAAGCAGAGCCTGTTAGTGTTGAATTTAGCAAATTTAGAGGAGCCAAATTGATGTATTTTAACGCAAAACTCGAACTTCCGACAGCTGAAAAGAGAGCAAGGCTTTCCAAACAATTCATGGATGGAGCCAAAGTGCGGCCGTAGTTCAGCAAGCCTCCAGTAAAAAGTGGGACTTGTACAGTGGCTACATGTGAAGAGTTTGGTTCCAAAATGAGATATCCACCATTTGAAGAAAATGACACCTATAATCACACAATGGCTGAAAACAAATCCTGGTACTTTTTTTAAAGGACGGCAGGTTTTTGGGTGACAAAATAATAATCTCACGCTACATTAAATCCCCTAGAGCATTTTCTTTTATCAGTTCACTGTTAGTCCCTTCCCTTTCCCAGAAAATGCTCTTGCAGAGTGAATACATTTCCCTGAAAGTGAATAATAAATGTGAATCATCACCTACACACACAAGCACATCGATGTATACTCATATTCTCGCTGTTACATTTTATTACAGAGGACATGTACAGACTCATCATATTAACATTCAAAAATAATTTCATTTAGTATCGACTACGGTGTACTTAATTAACTAAAGAGTTGTGGCAGGCAGGGATGAGGTCCAGGTACAAATAGCTGGCAGCAGCGTCAAAACCAACCCTGATCCTCAACATGACAGATCTAGTCACTGCCAATGATTGTGAATATCTACACGGCTTTCTTGCTCAAAGGGGGGGAAAAAAAGTATATCTAACCAGCTCCAGAGAGAAGGAAATCTACATGGACTTTGAAGGGTTTTTTTGACCAGAAGCCCCTAAACGAGCGCACCCTCCTGTCTTCTCAGTAAGTGTTGAAGCCTGGGGGAAAAGACCAGAGTTTTATTAGTGATATTAGGTGGACTGTGTTCCACAATAGAGTTGTCTCGTCTTGTCCTGAAGCTTTATCACCTGCTGAAAAGAAAGGAGACAGAAGAGATTTTAAGTGGTGTCAGATAGGCTTGTGGTCTCATGACGCCACTGCTCAGCCGTCTCTGCCTCCCAACTGACATTTTTTTTATGACATTTAACTCCCACCCCTGCCTGCCACAAGAGTTTCATTCCAAAATCACATATCCACTGTTTGACACCACTTCTAAAAACATAATCACTGGAAGAACAACTTAATATGGTATTGAAATCATCAGTTATCTTGAGGCAGATATCTAGAAATCTTGAAGCCACTTCCTAGAAAGGATATAGGGTGGTAGTCACTATAGAAGACCCGTGTCATTAGTTCTTCAGAGATTTCTTTCTTGAATATTGTTGTAAAATCAAAATGGTATATTGTAAACTGTAGAGTCTCACAACTAACTAGCTATGAGACCATTCCTTATAAAGAGAGAAAATAGGAGAAATCAGTCCAGTAGTTCAGCAAGCATTTGGAAAAATTCAGATTCTACAATGGCTACGTCTGCGTAGCATTTTGGAATGAAACCCTTCATTCATTAATAAAATGTGTAGTACTCCTCATTCACTACTCATTTGCACAAATGAGATTAATATAAATGTATATATATATTTTTTCCCTTTTTTAATTTGTGTCCTTTTGTCATTGCATGCAACCTCTCTTCTCCTCTTCCTTTCCTTGCTCTCCTGTCCCACATAAACCCTGTTCTCCTGAATGACCTCCTCCTGTCCTTGGAGCAGGACACGCTACTATGAGGCCTACATTAGGTATGTGCATGGTGATATGCTTTAACTGAGGTCCTTTGCACACTTTACTAGTGTTGGTGGCAGGTTGCCTTGCAGAGGATTAAATTGCCTGCAAAACAAGTGATGAACACAGTTTCTTACTTGCAAGTGAAAGAAGAGATAATATGTGGGAGTTTCATTACATGTGATGATAGAAAGAGAGGCCTGTGGGGAATTTGTGATTTTGTAATCTCATGGTGAATCAAATTTTTCTGTAAAATCAGCGTTTCCTCATAGATATGGAGTGTTGATGTATTACTGCACTGAAACTGCATAAAAACCCCCTTAAATCCTTTAAAAAAACACAGCAACTGCAATTAAAAAAATACAGGGACTGCTGGTTCTCACAAATAATGTTCAAATAATACAGCAAGTAACAGTTTAATAATTTCCCCTGTTGACAAGCAACAATCATTGTAACTTTGACCTTCCGACCCCAGGTCAGAAACAGGGGGCGGTCTCTATCCCACCATCCGCCGAGAGGAGCCGGGGGGCGGGGAGAGTGATGACGAGCGGGGCTCCGGAGAGTACTACAGCGGGGAGGAGTTTCACGAGGATGACATCATGCTCACAAGGGACAGGTATTGTCATGGCAACCGCTCAACTGTTGTGGAGACAGACTGACAACAAACCTATCTTTCATACTAAATACTTCTACTGCCACTCTATGCATCTACTGTTGTGACTGCAAGTATTTTCCCTCTGAATGGAAGACAGTGTATCAGCAGCGAATGACACTGAGATTAGTCAGACACTGATATTGGCTGTCCTAGTAATCAGCAAACTCCCAGGAGAATCTAAATATTAAAACTCATAAATATGTCTATAATAATAATAATAATGTCTTGTCACTGTTATGTTTTGCAGGTTGTCTAATAAGGACTACCATGATCCAGAAGGAGACTTGGACCTTGAAGCCTCCAGGGGTGAACATCAGCCTGACGGTTACTATGATGATGACCAACAGCCCATCTGCCAAGATGGCAGGCGGTCACCTAGGAGACGGTTTCTGCCCTCACCCCAAAGTGAGTTGCTACGACAACCATGATTGTCTTTTCTTTCTTTTTTTTCCTTTTTTACAGAGTCATTTTGAAGTGTCAGAGATTCACTTATACTTCAGAATTACCTTCAGATTCAATCAAAGCCAAATTTATTCTCTTATTTAGATGAAATATTCTTTAAGGTGAGACATTTTTTCTCCAAACATCTTGTTTCTTCACTCGCCTGCACACATTTGTTTTTTCTTCTTCCTGTATTTTATCATTGTGTTGTATCACTTCGCTTATGTGGTTTATTATTATACAAATAAATGAACTAGGCTAAACTAATCTTCCCTCAGATTAAGTCAAAATTGAACTAGTGAACATAGTTTTGTTGTTATCGGTATTTTGATATTGCCAGTATTTTATCAGAATATATTGTCTGTCACAACCGTATATATTGTAACTATGAATAACATTCTCTTTTCTTGTGTTTTACCCCTCCCAGCCCAATTACATTGTCAAAATTACAGTTCCATTTGTTACCTGTCACTAGCGTTTATACATTTCAACTGTGAATAACATTATTCTTGTGTGTTTTTGTGTTAAAAAAATATCAGAAATCTGGTCACAGCACTATTTAAAGCTGCAATCCGGGACTTTTTTCTAGTGATAAATGGCTATTTTATCAAGTTGCACAATACCAACTGGCAGTATTGCCATGGTTGGAGACGCACTTCATAGACCGCTATGGAAATTTTAGCCAACACAGGTTACCTGCACTGGGTAACCATGTGCTACTAGCTAGTTAGCCTACTAGCCTAGCCAAAGAAATGACATTGAAAAATGTTTTTGGCCAACCTGATTAATATGGTAGCGGGACACACTGTAGGCTGCTGTTACTGTCAAGTCACAATATTTACACCAACATAGTGATGTTATTGCTTAATTTCATTACAAAAGTTATAATCATTGAAAGTCAAATTACCTGGTCCAAGGAAGCCATTTTTACTAGGGTGAGAACTGTTTACTGGTGAGCTACACTGGCTGCTACACCTTCTTTGATGATATAAATTCATAATATAATACTTCCGAGGTTGTTTGTAGTCCGAACATCATTTCAAATACTTTTCACCGCCAGAGGGGGAGACAAAGCATTGAAATCAGGGAAATACCGGATTTCAGTTTTAAATACAATTATTTATTCATTATTTACAGAGAAACAGCAGTGTTTCAGGCCATGTCCACACTAAGCCGGGTAAATTAGAAAACAGCGTTTTCGTGTCGTTTGCGTTTCCATCCACACTAGCGTTTCCATGCCGCTTTCTAAAAGTTTCCCGTCCACACTAATACGCAAAAAATATAGGAAAACAGTGAAATCTACCCTATAAGGCACGCGCAAGCCTCTGACCCATGACGTTTATGTCGTCACCATCGTGGTTACGACTGTTTAGTGTTGTCATGGCTGCAGTAGCAGAGCCTTAAGCGCCAACAAGATTTCCAAATCACGACAAAAGATGGACAAAAGCGAGCCAGACTTCCTTGTCTGGACAGACAACGAAGTTGAGCTGCTTTTGAAAGTAACAAATGACTACAAGACCGCCAAAGCCATGGAGAATATAGACTGGGAGTCTTTTGGGAGTGTGACTACCGCCTGAGATCACATGACAATCCCACGTCAGCGTTTTTGAAAAGCGCCGTTTTCCACACTACAACACGAAGCTGCCGTTTTCAGATTTATCCACTTTGGAGAGCATTTTCAGAAAGCTCCGTTTTCAGTGGTCGAAAATGCCGACTTAGTGTGGATGGAAGGCCAAAACAGAAATAAAGATGCGTTTTCAAATTTACCCGGCTTAGTGTGGACAAGGCAGTCTCAGTGACCTTCCTCAGGCTGCATAAAAAGGGCAAGTGGCACATTGTGTTATACAATAGGCCATCAGGCACAGGTGTGGCTTCAATTAAGCAATCAGTTGGTGAGGCAGAAAAGAGTGACATTATTTTACATCCAGAAAACAACTCAATTCATAATCTTCATTCATCCCTTATGGTCCCAGTGAATTTAATGTATGGATCCAGAACATTTCTCTACGTAAGGCTGGCGTTACACATGAAACTTTTTCACGCAGCTCTGTTGTATTCAACCGAGTTTCATCTGAGTTGAACTGTCTATCAACCCCTGCAATTAACTGAAAAGTTGCGTGCAACGTGTTTGCATCAAGTTGCAACTAGGTTAATGCAACCAATGCAACAGCCAATTAAAATGCTGATATCGCATTACATGACTTTCAGTTGGGCCAGTTGGTAATACAACTAGCTGATAGCATAACTAACAAAAACAATGGCATACAGCTTGTGACAAGGAACCAAGAAAAATAAATCACCATCATCCAGTATTTTGAATGTTTGTGGATTAACTTACTTTTAAATTTTGTCGTAGTTTAAGTATTTCCCATATAGAAAGTTAAACCTGCAATAAGCGATTTCAGACCCTATAACCAATCCTGAAACTAATGAGTGCTATGTGAGATTTCCTTGAGATGTAATGATATAAACCAATATCAACACAGCAGCCAGCTGTGTTGCTGTTTTCACCTCTTTTCTAAAGCTTGTTGTCAAAACCTGGACCGATGCAAAGCTCCTCCCGACCCATTCAGCAGCTTTTAATTCTTTTAAAACTAGCTTGTCTCCTCTCGCTGTTTAAAAGCGCTCACCCCATCCCATTCCTGGAAAAAACTCTTGTAATGGCGGAATTGATGAATTGAGGGAGTAAACTAGTAAACTTGCTACCTACCTCTTCACTTGGCATTGTGGAACATGTAATCTTCAGTGGGAGAAAAATCTGGCAAAGCGAGACCGGTAACCGGCAACACTTCTCCGTAGGTACGTTTAGCTTAGCTATTAGCCTTTATGCACGGTTTGTCTTTCGGGGCCTCCGTAGTCCAGTACTTTTGCTGTGCTTTATTTACAAATGTGTTGCGGTTTCTGTCACCCTCTAGTGGTCGGAAAATCACTTAGTGTAGCTTTAACAGTGGACATTAGCTACCGTTAGCTAAACCGCTAACTGTGGACATAGGTTACATTATTTTGATATTACACCACAGCAAATAGATTTAATGTTTTATTAGTAACTTTTTAACTTGATGCCAACAAAAAATACAGTAGTATAATAGTTTGATGTTGTAAAACATGACTTTCTCCCCACTGAACCGTTTAAACTGTTAAACTGTAGTTTTGATTGCATTTGAAATGCTTCATATAACAGTAAAGTTGCATGAACTCGCAACTTGCAACATCTCCAATGGATGCACCAATGCAACTAAGTTGCGGGAATAGTGTCACTGTGTAATGCCAGGCTAAGAGTACTGTGTGGTTGGCTTCTAGAAAAAGTTTGGCTACAGGTTTGGTGATATCTCCTCCACTATCAGCACTCTTCTGTTGTGAAATTCTTGTTTTGACTGGTCTTGTTATCGCTCCTGTAAAAATCAAAGAACAAGGGCACTGAATTAGGTAGATCACATGGTCAGAGTTGCAGATCACAACCCTTAACTTTAAAGTCACACTGAAATGAAAAATGACTGTCACCTTTGTAGGTATTTTATGCCAAAGAAATGACAAACCTTTTTTTTTTCTTGTATATTCATATAAAAATTGCATGACTTTTACTTCCTGGAAAACAAAACAATCTTTAGTGGTGACTTCAGCGTGAACCAGGAGGCCACATGACAACCAATAAAACTGCCTTTCTCTCCCTAACTGATATCCCATTGGTTTACCCTCTTGATGATTGCGTTATGTCCCGCCCCAAATACATCACCTTAAGGAAGCAGCATGCTCTCAAAATGCGGTTTCATTGTGACTTTAAAAGCTTTTCCTTTGTGTGGATGGGTGAAGCTGGCTGACTTGATCATATTGTTGATACACCTTCCACAAGTTCTGTTCCCCCAATTGCTGTCATCAGTTAACCAGGAAGACTTTGTTTTCACTCTAAGTTCAGAGGGGATTTTCACACATTCACATTTCTCTTCCTTTTGTATGACATAAGTGGTTTGTCCCTGAATGTGTTCCCCGATCTATCGTTTCCAGCCAACAGGTGCCAGTGTTTGTTAATCACCTTAGAAATATCTTTGGATCTACAGTATGATTTAAGGTAGTTACACATGCAATTTGTTGTTTTCTTGTTTCTCTGTGTTGATCTCTAAGTAACTTATTCCTGTCCAGAGATAATGCTGTTTTTATTTGTTGAAGTACGTCTTCCCTACAGTAACCTTTGCACAGAAGTGATCCATTTGCATTTGCATGTGCTTTGCACATTCAGTAAGGTCTGATACTATCCTTCAAATTCTTAGAAATTGGGAGTAGGGTAAACCCTTTTACAATGCAGGTGGGTGAAAACGGTTTGCATTCAAATTATTATAACTAACTGTCAGTGTGCAGAATAGGCTTGTGGTCAGCTGTCGTTGAGATAATTTTATTTTAACATCCAAGAAATCGATCTTGATATATTATTCCTGTTGGTACTAAATTTGCTAGTTGGATATTCATCAATAAACATCTTCCTGAGAGAGCCTGTCCAAAAGAAAAAGAAGAAGAAAAAGATTCATCATAGAATCTACTCCAAATCTTAACAAACTGTTTAAATTTAAAATTTGTATAGATCACGGTTTCCTCCAATCTAGCCACAAATAAATTTGCATAAGAAGAGGCCGCATTACTGCCCATTGCTGTCCCTTGTTTTTGTTGGTAATATTCAGACATAAATAGGAAATAATTTCTATGTGATACAAAGTGTGCAAGTTTGTGTAATTAGTGTGTAGCTATCTCTGTTGCATTCTGGGAAAGGTAGTATTTCAGACTCTCCAGGCCTGTTGGTGTATAGACTTGAAATGTCAAGGCTCAGCATAAATGTTACTTCAGATGTGTTTTTAAAATTTTAAAAGTCTGTAGTGTCTAAATATGTGTTTAAATATGAAGGTAGCTGTTCCACTAAAGGACAAATGTGGAAATCCACAAATTGGGAAATTGGTTGAGATAAAGACGCTGAGATTATTGGATTGTTTAATGACTCATGAATTTTTGGCAGTGTATAAAACACTGGTCTCTTAGGAAATTTTTGGGTGAGAAAATCTGCAGACTCTGTAGTTACCTAATTGTTATCTAGCCACACTTTAATGATTCTGTCAGTTTCAGTTTTGAAGGTTTACACAGCTGAATCTGTCATAACACTGTTTAATACTCATTAACATAATAATCTTTGTTCAAAATCACTATAGGATCTCCTTTATCTGCTTGTTTAATTATAAGTTATCATAATCTTTTAGTGAAGTCAAGGCGTTCATTTCTGACTTTGATAGATTACTGTGATAATGTTTTCTTTTCAAAACCTTTTTAACATCTGTCTTAGTTAAGTCATAGTAAATATTTATAGCATTGTTTGAGACAGCAGGTTTGAACTTAGACTTCAGTTTAAGAGGATTTCTTGTCATCTCTGGATCCAATGAAGTCTCTGTTTTTAAAAGACTTAATCTTTCTCATAAAGCTACAAAGTTCAGTCTCAAGAGTAAAGTCCTCATCATCTCTAGATGGAACAAATGAAAACTTTTTTTTTTTTTAAATGGGGATTTTTCAGTCAGATGTTGATCATTATACTTTCACCTTCACATTTCCTCTCGGTCTCAGGTTGGGGGCTTCTGGCTTTGGATTTTTTTTGTTTTTGCATTACCCATGCAAGCACCAAACCAAGTCAACTTTGCTTAAGTCTCAAGTCTGTCTCAAGTCTTGAGGCACAAGTCTCAAGTCAAGTCCCAAGTCTAAATGTACAGTAGATTACCAAGTCAAGTCCATGTCATTAATGTCAAGTCTAAATGTAGAACAGCAAGTCAAGTCAGAACAAATCAAGAGTCCAGTATCAATTTAATATCTTAAAGGAAACTAAATATCTAGGACTTTTCAATGCAATATGGTTTTAATAGGATAAAAACTTGGTAAGAGCATCATGAGTTTGATTTCTATA
Source organism: Centroberyx affinis (assembly GCF_046629955.1). Classification (NCBI taxonomy): domain Eukaryota; kingdom Metazoa; phylum Chordata; class Actinopteri; order Beryciformes; family Berycidae; genus Centroberyx; species Centroberyx affinis. Next base: position 167,843 of record NW_027278980.1, on the reverse strand, counting down.
ATCAGTTTCAATTTCAATCATTCCATACAAATTCAGAAAACAGAATTTAAATTCAGTCGTCTGCTGGAACAAATCTCATAACTTCAATCTAAGTCATTTGGGCTATACAAACAAGAGCTTTTGTCAAGACTTTAGAAACCTTTTCATCAAAGTCAAAGTCAAGTCCCAAGTCACCAGAACCCAAGTCAAGTCTCAAGTCTTCTCTTCATGCATCAAGTCAAGTCTCGAATAATTAAAATTGTGACTTGAGTCCAAGTCATGTGACTCAAGTCCCTACTTCTGCCAAACATATATATATATATATATATAAAGTATTGATTTTAAGTGTCACTATAGGTCACCAGAGTTGATCATGTAGAGTGTGAACAACATCTCCTGTTCTGTCCTCTTAGCCTCCAGCAGACCAACGTTCAGCTTCGAGTGTCTTCGCAGACGGAGCAGTCAGGATGACCTTCCTCCTTCTCCCTCCTGCACAGCACTTCCACTGCACCTGATGCAGCAACAGGTAGCGCACACACACACACACACACATATATACAGGGGACTTGAACACATAAAACATCTTCTTATAAAATTCTTCACCATCATAGTCTTCTTGGTTCATTTCTTTAAGTAAAAAAGGGTCAGTTCACCATTTTTAAAGGTGCTACATATAGTCTTCAGTCTTCAGCCCCATATGTCTGCCTGCATGGATTCTTTTTCCCCGCCATTTTCCCCCACCATGACCTTTGACCTCCGACCGTACAGGTAATGGCGGTGGCAGGGTTTGATGCCAGTAGAATCCACCGTCTGTCTCCGACACGCTCGCTGCGCTCCTGGGCCACACCCCCCGCCTCCCCCATTGGCCGTGACTCCTCCCCCTGCTACACACCGCTCATACAGGTCTGGTCTGGGGTGTGTGTGTGCGTGTATGTGTGTGTGTGTGTGTAATAGATAACATAAGATAAGGTGAAACTTTATTGATCCCCATGAGGAAATTAGGTTGTTACAGCAGCAAAAGGGATTCAGCAGGGGAAAGAGAAAAATAGAATATTAACACAAAATAGAATAGAAAATAAGCAATAAAAACAATAAATAGCAATAAAAAATATAAATGAGTGGGTTGTTGTATAAACCTGTACTGCTGACTAGCTTACTTAAGTATGGATTTCCATACTTAGAAATCCATAACAAAGTAAGCTAGTAGCATCTGTAACAACTGTAAATCAATCCATATATGTACATAATCCATACTCCTTCCCCAAAAATATGTATGAACATATTTGTGTGTCTGTGTGTGTGTGCTCCCAGGTGGACTGGCGTAGTCCCGGCAGTGTGGGCAGTATCCCCGGAGCGGTGCGGAGGAGCTCCTGGTACACGGACGCCCAGGACGTCCCGGGACGCAGCTGCTCCCCGTCCCGCCTGCAGTTACCCGCCGAGAGCCGCTCCCGCCTCCTGCAGAAGAGAGGCAGCGCCAACAGTCTGGTGGAGGCCGTGAGTACAGCAGCCTCTCACACTTCTTCTTCTTCTTCTACTTTTTCTTCTTCTCAAACACGTCACACACTCCCAAATAGACTCACATTAGAGCCACAAACCCCCACTTAATAACATTGTATCCCAATTCATACCAGAATATTTTTATTGTTGTTATTGATTTAGTATTGAATTATATAACTGTCTACACCGTATGTGGAGAGATAATAGGGTTGAGAGTGATCAGATTACAATAGTCATTCTTATACATTTTCTAATTGAGAAAACAGACACACAGACACACACATACACTACACATACACGCACATTAAGTGTATAAAACAACACAAAACAGGCGTAAACACACACACACACATACACATGTGAATACTGGCTCAAAAAAACACATACACATTGGCTTAAAAACAGACACACACACTCATAAATGCACATTCACACACATCTCAGAGAGCCACAAATGGTCCAAGAACTGCCGGAGTTGACATTGAAATATTTGAATTTAGCAATAAAATCATTCTTTTCACATTATTTATTCTTTCTCTGATAACTCTTATTATCCTCAGGTGTTGATTTCCGAGGGCCTGGGGAAATACGCCAGGGACCCCAAGTTCGTGACGGCGACCAAACACGAGATTGCAGACGCCTGCGAGATGACCATCGACGAGATGGAGAGCGCCGCCAGCAATCTGCTGAACGGCACTATGGGTAACGGCAGCACGGGGGGGGCGGGGAGCGCGGGCCCGGACGCGCTCAGAGACCGCAGCATCCGCGACTACAGTGACGAGGAGCCGGACGTCGCCGCGAAATGCGAGGAGGACTTAACGGACGAGATGATATGCATCACGACGCTATAGCAGCGGCTCACACAGGAATTATTTAGGTTTTTTTTCAATTGAATTTATCCCACTGTTCCACATTGGAGGGATGTTTCTGTTGCAAACGTCCTGCAATAGACAGGCAGTGTGACAGATGGATGGATAAGAGAACAAAAAGTGCCTTTTCTCTTTATACGGAGTGGAGGGAGGGAACGGAGAAGAGAGGAGAAAAACAGATGGAGGCGTGGATTACCGGATGTATGGATTTAATGGAAAGACTGAGATGAATTCAGCAGATATTCACAACAGAGGAATTCAATCTACCCGCCTGCCTGCCTGCCACTTACAAGGGATTCAGGGCATTCCTTAAAAGCTGTTTTGTATTTTCTTCATTAATGGTGAGTTGATATAGCAGATGAGCCTGAAGTGAGACACACAGGCCAAATTCGTCCGGCTGCAAATTGTTTAAGTATAAGATTTGTATTTGGTCTATTTTGACCAAGTTTCACTATATTTCACAATATACTCGATGCTTGATTTTAAGAATCTATTATTAACTTTTTGGTCTGCAGCCCATTCTTCATGCCACATTTTTGGTCTTGACTGGAATGACACAGAAACCGCAACAAAAAATAAATGTCTAAATCCTAGGCCAGCAAGCTAAAACTCCTCTACAGCCAGGTTGGTCTAACAAGGAGGGGTTAGATCAATTATTTTGATTATTTATTTCAGCTAATCTCAATGCAGAGTTAAGACCGGGCCGAGCCAAACTCATTTCAGCCCGTGTCAAAAGAGTTTCTCCCGAGGTTTGTTGGACTGGAGAAGCTGGGAGTTCAGGGGTTCAGGGTTAAACGTTGTTCCTCACACAACTTGAAACCGAGAGGGAAATCACATATCAGTGAAACAAGACGTTGTCCTCAGGCATATCCCCCCTGTTTCTCTCACACACACACATTCACACACTGATGACTGACACATCTGCCCCCATCTGCCCCCATCTGCCTTACCCTTTGCTACACACTGACAAGAGAGATACTAAACCAATTACTTAACACGCAACACATAAAAGAAGCTGAGGATGTTGCAATAAAGTCAGAGACTTATTTCCATTGTGATCCTCAACTTTTTATCAAGGCCCCTTTTCAAAACTGAAGCACAACTAATCGCTACAGAGCAGCAGTGGAGATCACTTCAATGTTACACACTACTGTCGAGGGTTTTCCAGGTCCACTTCAGAAACTATTTTGAACTAAACTGATGATGTGAATTCAGAGATAAAGATTATAATGCTTTTACCCCTCAAGTCCGGTTTATGAAAATGTTGCTTGGGACTCAGAGTGGGTCAAGGGTCTGAGAATTCATAAGATCCTAAGATTGCTAAATCTATATCCCTATATTTATATTCCAATATCTGAAATTAATAACAGCAAAAAGTCCATTGCATCTGGCCTCAGTCCTAAGTAATGTTTTACCAATATTGACTCCTTTTTAACTTTTTAACTGTACTGCCACCACAGGACATTTTTGATCCCATGCGACCCAGATTTGATGGTTTTCATGTGCTGAGCCAGCAGTGAAATGATATGGCTCAGATCCTCCCAAGCATCTCAGTACTAAAATCATCTTTGTCTCATTATAAGTCAGTGGACTAACTAAGACAATGTTAATGATCTCACAGCACTAAGATCTTGGTCACAAAGGTTCAACACATATTAGCTCTTTATTAGCCTGTGTATATATTTAAAACACTATTGCAGAGAGGGAGACACTATATTTTTTTGAATTTCTCGACTTGGTATAGATATATAATTATAGTCAGGTGTACATAGTCTATACTTGGAATGACATGATTGATGTTAGGTGTTGCCTTGTCTTTGAGGGGATTGGTTTTTTTTTTTGTTCAAACACAACAGTTTGAACAGGAATGATGAAAGGGGTTTTTTTTTTCGAGTGCACATGATGTCCGAAACACCTGCTGTCTGTCATGTGAGCACAAACACTGAAGAGAGAAGCGAGATTTCTCACCGATCAGAAGGGTCTGCACACTCACTAACCCGTGTTCGTTAGACACTGCCAGCTGAAATAATGTCTCCAGGTCACCTTTTGAAAACGCAACTTTATTTTAAACGCAACACTGGGCGATGACAGGGTAAATCTTGTGGTAACTCACTGTGCTTTTTGATTTTTCAATCTGAGTACTGTTGTCAGGACAAACGTTGTGTTGTCCTGTGCAATTAAAGGGCTCCTTCAAATAAGACCAAAACAAGGGATCATCAAGTGCATTTACATAAACATTAATATTCCGGATACTCTGATTTTCTATTTTAAAGTTGCCGCAGGAACACGCCATTTCACACGCCAACACACGCCAATCATATGAGAAATGAACGGTGATGATATTAATAGGAAACTGAAGCATGTAAACACACTGTCCTGTTTGCTGTTGCTTGTTTGGGGCCTCAGAAAGATGTTTCATGTTGTAATATTCACAATACTCTGTTTATTCATGTAAACAGAAGACATATGAAGACACTTGACTTATTGACTAAACACCTTATTCCTAATATAACCTTAACCAGGATCTGGAATACTCTTTGCATGTAAATGCACTGGTTTATGCTTCTCTAGACAATTCACACACACACACACAGGTTTTGGTGGCCAACAAAGCTGATAAATATATTGAATTATGCATTTTGTAATTGCATGTAAATTGTGTTCCATTAAGACTTCAAGGACCTTTATTGTTGATACCTCTGTAACTATCCAGGTGTGTCGGTAAACTTGGTAAACTTGTCAGGGAATTCTGTGGCAAAGGCTGCATTTACACAGAGCAACAACAAAAAAAAAAAAGATTTTTAAAGTAAATCTGTGACATTTTCATATAAATAAATTTCTATTTTACTACTTTCTGTCGACACAATAGTGATTCAGCCTATATCCAGAAAGCTTTTACATTTGCTGTTCTGAACACCCGGTGCCTGGTAGGTCTTGACCAGGAAAAGTCCTCCACACAGGAAGTGATGCGCCAACAGCAGTTTGTTTGGAATCAACAGAAGAAGAAGAACTGGGTAGTTAGCATGAGCAGCGATAGCCACCATGGCTTGGAAACTTTATCAACAGAAAACCCAAAGAAAAAGACGCTGCTTAATGAAGATGTCGCCAAAATAAAAAAAGGATGTCACAGATTACCATTTTAAAAATCTCTTTGTTGTTTTTTTGTGGAAATGCAGCCAAAGATTCTGCTTTTTACCAATGATTTTTTAAAATATATTTTGGGGGGAGTTAGACAACTGCCATATTACACACACACACACACACACAGAGTTTAATTAGAAATTTGTACTTTGCATATCCCTCTGAGTCACACGTGTCACACATTAATGCATTTCACCCGAGGGTCCGGAGCACACAGACAGCCAAGAAAGCAGGGCAGCTGTGGGGATCGAACCTCCAGCTGAGCCACACTGCAAAAGAATGACAAGCTGTCCAGTGATTTTAACCTGTTTGCAGACCTATCAAGCTTATTTTGTGATATTTTTAGTCAAATTATCTCACTCCACTGCCAGATAATCTTACTGTTTTCAATACATTTCACTTGATACATGCCAATATGATTTCTTTCAAGAAATCATCATGAAACAATGAACACAATGTGGAAACAAGAAACTTTCTCCAAGACAATTTCACTTTTACCAAGTAAATGTCCTGAAACAAGTTACATTATCCTGAAAAAAACTTGTTGAAAGCATGTGCCAGTAAGATGATTTCACACAAAAAAAAATCCTAAAATAAGCTTGATAAGTCTGAACACCAGGCTCTACTTGTATAGTGAAGACAGTAATGGGAGAAACAATTACTATTAATTATTACTGCTGCTACTACTGATGTCCAGAGACAAAGGAATACTTACCAAACATAAATTAGTAATTCAGTGTCATATCAGCCAATGATTCATTGGCTGGTATGATTAATTAATGATAGGTATTGGTATGATTGATTCATTTTATGTGAGACACCACAGACTCACTGACTCAGTGGAGTATTTTGAAATGCTTCTTTGTATAGTCCAGGTTTATTTTGTGTCAATTAAACCAAAATGTCCTCCTTCCAAAGCCATAACTGTTGAGGAACTCTGCAGGCCGACATAACATGGAAAGATATTTCCTTCTGCTGGCAGAGTATGGCTCACTGTCACTGATAGCCAGTTCAAACAGAAAAACGATAATCTGCGGGTTTATTTGCAGTGCATTACAACTATACAAATACATTGTAATCTAGAGTTGTATCTGTCTTTCTTCAGTATCAAAACAAAAACGTAGTGATAAAAAAAACAAAAAAAAACCACAAAGCTTTGTTGTACGTGCAATTCACAGCTTTATTTTTTTGTACTGTTCCACTGTTTTACAGATGTTTATGAAAATAATGTTGATGACAACAATGTATAAAATCTGTACAGAGTTTGTAAATGAAAAAAAGTATAAGTGGTGAACTGAACTTGAAAATTTCTGCTTTGTACCCATTTGTTGTTTTAAAAACTAAGAAATAGCTCTATCTACTTTGTAGCATAACTATTAGTACCTTTTAGATTTTGTACCAATGGAAAAAAAAACTGTTTTGTACAATTTAATTCTCTTGAATATTTGCCTGGAATTACAATGAAACTGCTGAGGATTTTTGTATGGATCACTGAATAAAATCACGAGGACGGTTTCTAGTGTTCCTTCACAACTGATCAATACAAGCAAAACTAACAATTAAACATGCAACAAAATAAGAAATTTCAAATGTAAGAATTTTACAATAATTTTCCCTTTTATATCCATCCTTCTGACATCAGTACATAGATAATATCAATACTGAAGTGATGTTCATTTGAACTCGGCAATACTATAAAATGTTGCAGGAATACTGCCACAATAGTGCAGATGATCTTAGTTTTATAGGTTAGTGCAAAGCTTTATATAACACATATTTATCATTCATATACTGTTATTTCCATGTGTCCAGACTCACATGTCTGATGAGAGATTGTCTCTAAATACATGTAAAAATTGTGATGACAATATTTCACTAGCTCATTCTAAAAATCTACAAACCATAAATAAGCATCCATCCTGGCCAGACCGAAATGGATCTTAATAGGGAATCACACTTGTGTTATAGGCAGCGCTAGCATTATCATTATTATTCAGTCTATTTAAAAGGTTATCATTCATTTCATCTGATCAGTTATACAAAATATTATTGTTTCTTTGTAAACATTTACGTATATAAAAATATGTTGTACACTGGATAACGGCAACAAAATCTACGAGGAAGACATTATTTAGTGTTTTGACGTAAACAATAGTAATTTTAAGACAAGGTCCACGTCTGCCACTTTGAATATCCTGAGCTATCATTTGCATTTATTGGTACTTCAATAAAATGGCTTTCAGAATTGTCTAAAACAAAAAGGCAATCTGTAATGTGAGGATTTAACAGCAAAGACAAGGATATAACATTCATTACCCAAAGCTATTATATAATTTTCTACATGTGCTTGCTTGCTTGTAATCCCCCCTTCCCCAAGTGTCCCCAGAAGAATTTGTTTGCTTCAAAATCCAAGACTAAATGTTGTTTTGTAGTGTAATAGCTCCAAGCTGGAAGTCAGACCACTGTGGTATGTGACCACAGACTTTTGGGGCCATGCAGATGGGTAACCATGGCAACAACTACAACTGACAGCACTTCATTACACCGGGTCAATTCGGGACGAAACATATTTTACTACTGTTACAGAATAAAGGCCACAGACAATTTCCCACTCTTGCTTAAACAGTGAAGTTGGATACTCCTTTTTTTCCCCCTAAATATTAAGTTCAGTTTTTGTCTGTAGCTTGAAAATCATCAGCTCAGTTAACCTGAACAAACGGTTGGTTTTAGGCTTTGTTATCTAGCTAACTAGCCAGCAGGCTAATTCAGCAAATCAACCGATGTTCATGTGTGAAGATGTGACTACTAGCCACTTCTAACACTAGATTATTTTAGATATGTTAGCTAGTATGCAAATCAGGTGTATTAACAACAGGACAGTGAAAATTAGCTAACCTGATACTACGGTTTAGCTAGCTAACAGGCTGACATCTAAACACAAAATTAATCAGATTTATCAGTGGTAATATGATCAGTCCCAGTCAAAAACATTACAGAAATTAACCATGTCTATTCTATTCTGTTGAGATGTCTAAGTCCTACTGTATGTTTAGAAACACAATCAGCTGTTCAAAGCTATAGTTGCCCAAGAGCTTTGGACCTCCAATATGGCCACCAAGGGGTTATGTCACCTGAAAGGCCTTTATAGTTACCATGGATTTGCATGAAAATTTGTGCAAACAAGGGGGATACTGTCTTCTTAACACATAACCTTTACTAATATACTGAATAGTGCAGGCTTTGCTTCCTCTCTTCCCCCTCTCACCTCCTCATCTCTGCGTGTCGAGTGTTGGCGGCTGGTACACCGGAACCCCTGGGTCGACGAGCGCCGGGCGACCTCTGATGATGTCAGCAGCCTTCTCCGCCATCATGATGGTCGGAGAGTTCAGGTTGCCGCTGACAACACTGGGCATGATCGAGGCGTCGACCACGCGGAGCCCCTCGAGACCCAGAACACGCGTGTTGGAGTCGACGACCGCCATCGGGTCGGAGGCCGAGCCCATCTTGCAGGTGCAGGAGGGATGGTAGGCGCTGTCCGCCTTCCGACGGACGAAAGCGTCGATCTCGGCGTCAGACTGGACCTGAGGACCAGGCTGGACCTCGGGGCCGCGGAACGGGTCGAAGGCCTTCTGGGCAAAGATCTCTCTGGAGAGCTTGACGCACTCCCTGAACTCCCATACGTCAATGTCTGAGAGGAGAGAAGAGGAGGAGAGGAAAGAAGGGTGAAGCTTTTGATAGGCTAAGTAGGCTAGTCTACAGCTGCTTTAATATTAAATTAAATTATTTAAAATTGTGGTAAACCATGCTGGTTCTAATATAACTTAAAGACAATAAAATAACTATTCACCAGCCATCAAGACTCCTACTCAAAATTAGCCCTCATATAGCTTGAGCTACACTTGCACTTAGCCTACCGTAATGATGCTAATAGGTCAGAATATATCAAGTTTGAGTTACTGTAATGACAGTAATAGGTGCAAATCTTTCATTTTACCATTACCAAGGTGTGATTTTAAGGGAGGCACAGTTAAATCATGCATTTAAAATTTACATCTAGAGCAAGGGTTCTTGCACTATGAGTTGGGTCCCAAACTGGGTCACAGATTTGCTTTGGGTGGGCTTTGGTGGGTGGGATTAAAGTTCTCAGTAAGGTTCTTGGGTGAAAAACTTTGAGAGACTGGGTTCTTGAGAGTTCAGGCACTGGGTCTTACCAGTGGAGAGGTAGTTTGGCTGCAGAATCGGGTGATCCAGAGGGTTGGCACTCTTCAGCTTCATCCAGCCAATACTGGTGCTTCTCATTGGTCCAACATGAACCTACAACACCATAACATCATCATTAATCAATCATGAACCTGGGACATCATCTCTCATTGGTCCAACGTGAACCTACTGACACCATCGGTCAGTGATTCTCCATGATCTCCTCTTCAGAGTTGAAATTGAAATGTTGGCTCATGTTTTGACAGATCACTGGGAATCCGCACTGCATTTTCTGTAGCATAATAGTTGTGAATTTTATCTGTAATTTCAGTATGCTGATACATTATTATTTTTGCCCTTTTAGACCTATAATGTGGTTGGGTAGACACAACAAGTTCACAACTGTAGCTTGCACCCTGCATGAAAGGCAATCTCCGCCCCTGTTGTCTGTTCCTGCTCACACCAACTAGTCCATCCAAACATAAAACACAAACCCACCCGTTCTTTCAACAACCGAATGATGATTATCTGTTCATAAACAACGTGTCCATCTTTGTCCAATGTCCATCTTTTGCTGATGTTTGACATCACTGACATCATTTTGTTTTTTTCTCCCTTTGCTCATCCTTTGAGCAAACAATTGTTTCAGGTATTATATTCTTGTCCCTTTGTTCTTGCCAGATAGAAGGCGGGAATATAACTACGTGACACATTAGGGATCTGCACTTCAGTGGAAGCATGATGTCAGGTGTGTAACAATACAATACATAATGCGTGATCACGGCCTATTTACTCTTTGGTGGGTAAACACTGCAGCAGCAGACTTCTGTGGAACTGACGCTATAAAAAATGCATTTCCTATGAAGCAGTTTCTATTCTAACTGACATGAGATAATTAACAACGGTTTTCCACGGAACAGTACACATTACTCCTCAAACACGTTTTGACCTTAGCGCGCGTGTGTGTGTGTGTGTGTGTGTGTGTGTGTGTGTGTGTGTGTGTTACGCATTAAGAGAGGGTTTGGCTCTGGGAGACTGGGAGGAAGGCTGAAACCACACACCGTACAAACTGTGCAAGTGTGTGAACGTTCGATATGTAGAATTGTACTTCTAATTAAATATGCCATTCTATCAATGATGAGTGACAGTGGGATCATTTCAGTGTGTGTGTGTGTGTGTGTGTGTGTGTGTGTGTGTGTGTGTGTGCGTGCATCTGCTCTGACTTTCTGTCAACAGTGCCAATCACCCATTAACACATGAAGTCATCCACCCACACACAAAGCTAACTAACCGTAACCGTAAACATAGGCCTACACAAAATCAGACACACACCTGGTAGGCCTCTATCTTGGAGGCAACTCGTCCGTGGTCGATGACCTGTGAGGGCAGGAAGTGGAACTGGATGTCAGGGTGTGTGACGCCCGGCCGGCTCCGGATGAACCCTCCGCTCTCCAGGTGGGCTGTTGCCCCGTAACCTAGGAGATGGTCCTCATGGTTACAAGGTTATTATGGGCCTCGTCTTTGGTTATTAATGTTTTTATGTCCCGGCACCACGGTACATGGTGGAGTCCGTCTGTCTGTCCATGTAGACACAATAACACACAAGTCAAAAACAACACATGATAGAAACTTCATACTTACACCACAGATTCCCCCTATAGAGCAGATGATCTGATCACATTTTAGAGCAACTTGCTGCATAAATTTGCATATTGAGGGCAAACTGATTTCCTTGAAACTTCTTAATGCTTTAAGATACACATTTCATATGAATCCCGCCCATGTGTTATATGAAGATGAGTATGTTGACATAGAAATATTTGCTAATTAATGCATTGAATATCTTAATTAATGACCTAATTAGCATAACTGGTTATGTTTAATATATCATGGTGATTATGGCAGGAGGCAGCTTAAGTGCCTCTTGTGATATATACTGTATGTATCATATCACGTATGATCGTATCTTATATCATGTGTCATATAATACTGTATATCACATATTTTCGTCAATGTGTTCGGTAAACACTGCACGCTGTGTCCCTTTCAGACAACATGACGTGTGTGGGCACGGTTTCTATGTATTTGGGTGTGTTTTATAAGGTTACCTGGGTATTGTTCGCCAGGTAGGCGGTTGCCTTGTAATGTAGGATAAGATCTCCATGGTTACAAAGTTTGTGAAGGTTTGTGAAACTATGTGAAATCTGGAACATTCCGTTACATGAACCCAAGTGTTTTCCGAGTCAGTGCCTGTTTGTGCTGATGATCACCACTGTAAAGAGGTTGTTTTTTTAACCTTTATTTATCCAGGATCTATTAGATTGCATGCTATTTTTAAGCAATACTTTCACACACACACTGGAACACACATTATTTATTGTTAGTCATGTGTGTTATAAAGCAGGGGGGGGCTTCATGTAGAGGCAATGACACCTGCCATATATACAGAACAAAAATATAAACGCAACAACACTTTTGTTTTTGCTCCCACTTTTCATGAGTTGAAATAAAAGATCTAAGACTTTTTCTATGCACGCAAAAGGCTTATTTCTCTCAAATTTTGTTCACAAGTTTGTTTAAATCCGTGTTAGTGAGCACTTCTCCTTTGCCAAGATAATCCATCCATGTGGCATATCAAGATGCTGATTAAACAGCATGATTATTGCACAGGTGTGCCTTGGGCTGGTCACAATAAAAGGCCACTTTAAAATGTGCAGTGTTATCAGACAACACAATGTCTGGGTGGCTGGTCTCAGACGATCTCGCAGGTGAAGAAGCCGGATGTGGAGGTCCTGGGCTGGCATGGTTACACATGGTCTGTGGTTGTGAGGCCGGCTGGATGTACTGCCAAATTCTCAGAAACAACATTGGAGACGGCTTATGGTAGTGAAATGAACATTCAATTCACGGGCAACAGCTCTGGTGGACATTCCTGCAGTCAGCATGCCAATTGCACGCTCCCTCAAAACTTGCGACATCTGTGGCATTGTGTTGTGTGATAAAAACTTCACATTTAGAGCGGCCTTTATTGTGACCAGCTCTGTTGTAGGCTTGCCCATCACAATTTCACAAGCTCTCCATTGAAATTATATTATTTGCACTTTGTAATGACATTTTTAAATTGTTGTTGACATTCTAGTGAGCCAATGCCATCACGAGAGAGATTTTTTGGGTCAGAAAATAAACATAATTCTGCACAGTCACTGACAGTTAACATAAACGTATTGCATCGTGAGATAAGAGATAAGCATATTGTTACATCTCTAATGGATGTGTGTGTGCATGTTACCAGTGAACTGGGCGAACCACTCCAGGCCGATCTTGACCATGTGGAAGGGTTTCTGGGACTTGTACAGGGTGATGGGCTGAGTACACTGCTGCTGCACATACAGCTCCAAATGATCCTGCAGGTTACTGCCAACACCTGGGAACAGGAGAGAGAGAGAGAGAGAGAGAGAGAGAGAGAGAGAGAGAGAGAGAGAGAGAGAGAGAGAGAGAGAGAGAGAGAGAGAGAGAGAGAGAGAGAGAGAGAGAGAGAGAGAGAGAGAGAGAGAGAGAGAGAGAGAGAGAGAGAGAGAGAGAGAGAGAGAGAGAGTCAGTAAACATACAGCCCAAGTTTAGTGTATATGTTGATGTCATGCAAATCCATCAAACAAAAGCACGTATGTACACACACTCACACAGACATGTTAGTATGAGTGCCTACGAGTTTGTGTGTGTGTGTGTGTGTGTGTGCCCGCAACTCAACAACCATTGATTTGACTTCTAGGTCTGTATTTTTCAGCATTGTGACAAAGTGAATAAAAGAAAAAATCCATTTCATTCTATCAGGATCAAGTATTCTATGTTGAATATGAGCAGAAGTACAAACACTTTTTGTATTATGACTTTTATTCATTTTGTTATTAATATATTAAAATTAGCTCATATCTCATAAAACCTGTGTGAATTTGCATCAGTTGGATCACTAATGCTTAAACACACACACACACACACACACACACACACACCTGGTAAGTGCTGGACCACAGGGATGCCATGTTGTTTCAGGTCGTCTGCGTTTCCCACTCCAGACAGCATGAGAAGCTGAGGCGAGTTGATGGCTCCTCCGCTCAGGATCACCTCTTTCTCTGCAAACACCTGGAGAGACAACAGAAACACTACTGGCTGAGTGAATCAGTGAATAAAACAACAGACGAATAGAAAGTAAATACGTGAGTGAACAATCAAATAAATGAACGGATGAATCGATGTTATTGTGTCGATTCAGTTAATAATATAATAATTAAAATCGACAGCAACATCATGTTCAAACACTCCAACCACAAAGTGACCTTTCAAAACATCATTCCCTCCTTCCAGATTTTAAAATCCTTTAAATCCTTCCTTCCTCCCTACCCTTTTCTTCTGTCCTTTCTGTGTGTATTCCACGCCCACGGCTCGGTTCCCCTCAAACAGGATCTTGGTGGTCAAGCAGCGCACCTCCGTCTTCAGGTTGGGTCGACCCAGGACGGGTCTCAGGTAGGCGCTGGCTGTGCTCCATCTCTTCCCTGGAGGGATGTGGGGGTTGAGATGTAGTGAACATCAAGGCAGACCTAGGGTGCGATCACACCTACAGTTCATTTTCTTCAAGCCATAGTTGGTTGGATTTTGTATTTGGCTTGTCCGCTCTTTGCCATAATTTCCCTTCTCTGGTGTTCACACTAGTTAAGAACACATGACGAAACAGCGCAGATCAGTCCAGACTGCAGTTTGCTCTTGTCTCATTTTGTCATGCTTTCCAAGCATGATGAGCTGCGGGTTGTCATGTCAACATTCACCTCCTTGTACTCATAAACCCTTGTGTTTTGGGGTAATTTCCTGTAGTTGGTTGGATTCTAACAAACCGCAGAGCAGTTGTCTTATATACAGGCGTCTCGGTACGGTTATTTGGTGCCACCAGAGTTCAAACGGCATTGCTCTCACCTGGCCAAACAAACCAAACTAAAGGAATGAATGCTCCAGAGTTCAAATAAACTGCATCAGACATGCTTGGTGTGAACACACCTTAGAAACAGGTAAATCCAGGTAACTATTTGGAAATTGACAGCTGATGGAGCTATAAACATTAAATACACTTGTAGCTCCAACACACAAACTTATTAGGACATATTATATGTTTTGATAGGATTGAATAGATGCCACCACATCTAATTGTTTGAACATTGTGACGGCAGTGTCAGTTACTGTGTCTACCCATGTTGTTTTTGAGGTGCCAGAGGAGCTGATTGTGTCCAACCAGATCTGGAGCACCTGGGCCCAGTGCTCTACAGCAGTGGTTCTCAAAGTGGGGTCCGTGGTACTCTGCCAGGGGGTCCGTGAAAAGTTTTCAGATTCGTTCATTTAAATTATCATGATATAAAAAAAAATAATTATTTATTTATTTATTTATTTTACAAAAGGCTTCATAGTTCAACGAATAATATTTTATTTTTTAAATCTAAAATAGTTCAAAACAAAAGTATGTGTGTCTTCACTTGCAGAGAGAAGCAATCAGCTTCATGGACTGCCTCGCATCACTCCAATAGTGTCCACAGCTGGCTGCCAAAACAAAGTAGGGGTTTGTTATTGTAGCAATGTTGCAGATGTTTTGCAATCTACTTGATACATATGTTTCAATGCAGGCATGTGTTCAGTTTGTTATAGCCTGCATTTATTTTATGATTAGACTTTTATCAATCATTACATATGAACTAAGAGTAAAACACTTTATCTTGATGTGTGTGTGTGTGTATGTTCTGAAATGCACTTCAAATTAGCACTTTTCTCTTGATTTCCCTTTGATATTTTGTTTAGGTACAGTGTTACTTGCAGCTAATTGATTTGATTGTTTTATGGGTATTCTGTGTTGAGATGTTGAGATGGTGCAAATATTTTTAATACATATCTAATATCTTTCTAATACATTTCTCTTGTGTTGTTCTTTCACATAACTAAGACTATAGAAGTGTAAAAAATAGGCTACGTCAGATTATTCCAAGGGACATACATGTCAGGTCAAGTCAATTTTTATTTATATAGCCCAAAATCACAAATCAGAATGCGGGGGTCCCCGGTATATTCTCTATCTTGTAAGGGGTCCTTGGCTGAAAAACAATTGAGAACCTCTGCTCTACAGGATATAAAACTCCCAGCTTCCAGCGGGGCTCTCTCTCTTCCCTACCAGCACCTGCACCCTTTTGTTTTGCTTTGCCTTGCCTTTGTTTTATTTTTACTTAACACCTCAACACCTCAAGGCCCTACACTACACTATCCACACACATCCACATGAACACTCCTGATGTCATTGACTAACATACCTCATATCCGAATTTACCCTGTATATGGCATATATGGCAAGGTTTTTGTTGTTGTTGACTGAGTATGGAGTAGTAAAGGAGATAACCATGGTGAGAGAGAAGCCTATTACACTCCCTCAAGTGTCCCGGGATGGGCATCAGACCCCACATTGAGAACCACTGGTGTAGATGATGCACAACAGTGAACAGCTTGTAAAAAACCTTTAACAACATTCACACATGCAAGAGCAGAAACTGAAGCTGCCAACATAATCACCAGCCATTTAAGGAGATGGCAGTCCCTTGTTCCTCGTACCTTTGTAAATGGTCATGTCCATCCAGCCCAGGCCTTCCTGCTGGTGTCCATTCATGTCGTCAGTGACGGGGTATCCTGCCTGCTGGCCCGCCTCAATAAAAGCCCTGTGGAGCGGGTGGTTGGTCTTTCCTCTGGACACATGCAGAGGTCCGCTGCCTCCCCGGTACCTACACAACATTAAAGGATACGGCTGGTGTTTTTAAATACATTTCCTACCGTCAACAAATAAATAACAAAATCAACAATGCGTTTGCTCTACTCCCATTACTTTCCCACTTCCCACGTTCCCTTTTTAGCGTTCAACCCAGAAGTTTTTGGCTCCAATTGTAAGCTGAAAACCTTTAAATACAGCTCACAAAGACATAGTTTCAAATTTTAAAAATCGCAAGCTGTTACCATGAAAAGTCAGGCTATTGTAGTTATTACCAAATCAAATTCAAAATGGAACAAATTCTTCATTACACCGGGGATTATTTTCAACTACTTTCCTGAGATCGCAAACATGTTTACGGTCGGCTTATTAAGTTGTTTTTAATACAATGGAGTTCTATGGCTGCTGGGACATGGCTTCATTGGGCATCGGCTATGTGGACGAGACTTGTTAGCAAAACAAATTCATTGCTGATTTTGTTATTTTCATAGGATTTGTTGACGGTAAGAAATGCATTAAAAAACACCGGCCTTATCCTTTAACAACACTGCAGGGTTTCATGGGAGCGGTTCTATTCCACAACATTATACATCTGTTGGTGCGGTTGGTAGTTTTACTTTCATGCCAGCAAACATTTGGTCAGAGCATGTGTCACATTTTTCAAACGGTGGAAACGTGTATAAACAGCACTGATAATCCAAAGTTTCACAAAGGTATGGATGTCACTAGGGGACAGTTTCACAGATATGGCAGCAAATATTTGGACACTGAATAGATGGTGAAAACCCGTGAAAATGAAATGAAAGTTGAGACGATATCGTTCATAGCCGCTACCTGCATTATTTTGTTAAACAAATTTATTATCTTTCTGATATCACTTCATAATAGATCCCAAAGCTGTTTTAATATGAATATTTAGGGTTAGGGTTTTATTTTTATCACAATATGGCTTACTTATGCAAAGTTACTCGTTAAATAATCAAATTGATGTTCATCGCATTGAACTGCATGGTAATGTTTAGTGTGATATCAAACAAAACTCAAATAATATTCCTTAAAATGTTTCATACCTCATTTTGACAGAGCTTTTAAAGAAAATGCACTTGTTAGCATCAATTTGGACAAGGAAATTGAGTATCACCATATCACCATATCATCACGATATGATTCCACTGAAAGACGATAAACAATATTACTGAATTATTACTGAATACAGCCCTTTGTATGGAAGTGTCCAGCAGAGACAGCGGGTGTTGCGTACCTGTCTTCTCCCAGTTCATGACACTGAGCTTTCCTGAAGTAGGGCAGACAGTGTTGGTAGTCCCAGCCCTCGGCCCCCTCTCTCTGCCAGCGGTTGTAGTCTTCGGCGTGTCCTCGGATGTACACCATGGCGTTGAGCGAAGAGGAGCCGCCCCAAACCCGGCCCCTCGGCCAGTACATGACCCGGTCGTCCATGTGGGCCTGAGGCAACGTGTGGTAGAACCAGTTATACCTGAGGAGAAACACAGAGAAACAGTCTAGAGCGAGGTGCCTTTTTATCGCGTTTCTGCCTCATTACAGATGGATGATAGTTAGGCTGGAGAGAGCGAGCCTGCATCATTTCAAGTACAGGTATTGCATGACCAAAAGCTGGATTTTCCTGTATTTCTGTGCAAACTGAGCCATAGTTTGCAGAAACCATTCCAAACCCAAAACCAGTAAAAGAAGAAGAAGAAGAAGAAGAAGAAGAAGAAGAAGAAGAAGAAGAAGAAGAAGAAGAAGAAGAAGAAGGAGGAGGAAGAACACCAACATCATACTTGTCATCACAGAGGTTGTAGGTCAACGCGGCCGGCATGTGAATCTTCCATGACAGTCGCAAGTTGCCTAGCAACATGTCCTTAGGCCCCGCCTCCAGCAGCAGCACAGACTCATGGGCGTCCTCCGTGAGACGATTGGCCAGGACGCAACCAGCTGACCCCGCCCCCACGATGACGTAACTGTAGGACGGTGTTTTCTGATTGGCCGCAGGTGATGATGAAGCGTTCCAACGGGCGGCTGTGGTGCTGATGCATCTGGAAGGGGGAGAAGAGGAAGAGAAGAGGAGATAAAGAAGAGGAGGTAAAGGAGGAGTTTCTCATCCTAGGGACAAAGTGAAACCTTGGCTGACACACACCTGCCCTCCTTCATGATCCTCCCCCCAGTCCTGGTCATCCCCAGTCGGGCTCCAGTTCGGCCTAACAGAACCCAACACAACATCCTGGTTCTGGGAGGCTGTTCTTCATTCACTGGTCAGCTGGCACTATAGGAAATACAATCAGAACAATAAACACATTAAAAGATACAATGACAGGGGCAAGCATTGAACTGGGACTGGAACTAGAATATCCAATAGAACTGAATGAGTTACATGTCCAAAAAATAAATTAATTAATTCAAATAAATAAATACAATTCCTGACAAACTGAACATCAAGAAGCTGCCGCCACACACTCATGGCCAAAAACAAATCGTTGCCTGAAGCTCATCATTCAGTATCTCTAAAACACAAAGGATGCAGTCTGTAAAAGTGTTTTCCTACTTTTCATTTTGGGACTATCAATCATTTTTTAAGAGCAGGTGTCACATTTTTCCAAATGGTGGATATCAAATTTTGGAACAAACTTCTTTGTTTATAGGGTTATTAAAGGTGTACTCCAATGCAATGCTCTATTCTATTCACAATGTTCTATTTTTGTCACGTAGACCAGTGATTCTCAACCTTTTTCATATCAAGGACCCCAAATGTAGTACACATTAGAGCCACAGACCCCCAGATTTTGTCTCTCAGACCCAAATCTGAGAATATTTTTATTGTTAGATATGATTGTGGCCTATGTACTGTAGGTAGAGAGATGAACTATGACCAAAAAAGTAATTTGTCTACATTCTCTAATTGTGTTAACTTCTTGTAAATGAAATAATGGTGAAGTTTAACAATTCATCATTTTGCTGGGGACCCCCCCTGGAACCCCCTCAAGGACCCCTGGTGGTCCCTGGACCCCACGTCGAGAACCGCCGATGTAGACAAGTCTGCATACAGACTAAGGTCTAAAATGAGAAATATCCCTGAGGAACTTAACAAGAAGAACCTCAGTTTCTACCTGCTCCAGAC
This sequence comes from Centroberyx affinis, assembly GCF_046629955.1. NCBI lineage: Eukaryota > Metazoa > Chordata > Actinopteri > Beryciformes > Berycidae > Centroberyx > Centroberyx affinis. The sequence continues at coordinate 148,243 of NW_027278980.1, read as the reverse complement.
ACGTTTCTTTGGGTCGGGGCCAAGTGGGAGGTTACCAAGGCTGGAGGAAACACTGCAGTTCCTGACAGTGAGCATCTCCACCTCTCAACCTCTACTAGTACAAGCCTGCAATGTACGCAAGAGGAAGACGTCAGCATGATGGATAAAACAGGGTTCCCACACACTCCTTCTAACTGGTGAAATTCCAAAATATTTCTGACTTTTTTTACTTCTCCATGACCCCTTTTCATATCCGCATGACCGAATTTTAATGAGACTGAATTAAAAAGTAACCATCCGCTACACTAACTTTAAGCATTAGTGTGTTTTTCACATTTTCAAGAAACAGTCAGTAACCAACAACATTTGCCTCTAACAGGTCTAGACTGTTTCAGAGCCAGACTCAGCTTTGTGTAACATTTGACCCCAGTCAAGAAAAAACTTCACAAATAAAATTCCATGACTTTTCCAAAACTTTAAAATACAAATAAATACAATTTAAAATTCTGTGACTTTTCCAGGTTTTCCAGGAGTGTGGAAGCCCTGATATAATACACAAAAGGTCCAACTTACACAAGGCATTTGATTTGATTGTTTCATATATTGCAAATAAAACAGTTTGCCGGTCTGTGATGCTTCATACCAAAGGAAACCAAAGAGACGAGAGAGGAGAAGATCTAACACTGGTGAGTCCAGCTTTCTCTGGACGGAGAGCTGCTCACTGCTGTTTAGGAGACACTTTGGATTTCACTCTTAAAATTTTGATTTGTCACTCCTGTGAGCAGAGAGGAGACCAGACAGACACCAGAATTTATAATAGCACAAATTTACAGAGTTTCATTTATAAGGGATGGGACACCCGTCTCTATAGCAGCTCCACTATGTGTTTTAGCCTGGTAAGGAAGGTTTATATTTACATAAAAATCTTGCCTATTGCAGCTTTTGCGGATTGAGATTATTTTATGATCAGGAAAAACTGAAAAACTGGTTAAAAAATACAAAAAAGCCTCCTACAAATAAACCTCTGTGTGTGTGTGTGTGAGAGAGAGTTCATGTGTGCATGCTCTGTGCAACAGGCTAGAGTGTAAAAGCTGCAATAAACCATCTACTAGTCTGTGCAATATATGGACACACACTGCTCTGTGAACTCTACTGTCTGTGTTTACTATAGAGGAATAAGGAGGGGTTAAATGCTCTCACCCGAGCCAAAGGCAATCTAGGGCAGGAGTGTCATTGCTCAATGGACTTGAAAGACTGGGGCGGAATAGACTAGCAGCAACTAAGTCCAGTTTCACAATCAAATCTTTTCCGTCAACAAAATCAACAGACCACCTATTCATTCTACCGCTAAATGTCAGTGCCAAATGGCAAATATCCACAGTTGAGTAACACCAGGTTGCCTGCGAGTTTCAGACAGTTAAAAGAAAGACTTTGTAAGACCACCCAACGATGAAATAGAATGAAAGACCAATTTCGCAACCGTAGACGTATCAGTGTGAAGGCCTATAGGTCTACTCTATAGATCTGCGTGATTGGGCTGGTTTGTTGGGAAAAACAAACACAAACCACAACATTTTAAGACCTGTAAAACTGAATTTAAGGCTTCAAGACATTTAATTACATTTAACGGTATTCGGGAGCTTTTGAGGCTTGAGCTTATAGGACACAATTCAATGCATTTTTAAGGCTTGTAAACACCCTGAGAAAGTTTCCACAGTTCAGTCTGTTTACGGCTGAGGTGAAGCTCACAGCTCACTACGGTTTGCAGGACAGCGGAGCCTGAGCGTTATTAAGAGTATTTACAAACTCAACAGTATGACAAATTGCACGTGACAGCAGCTGAGGGGCCCCGGGGCTGTATCGTGTTAGCGCAAAGACGCATATAAACTGTGGGGGAAAAAAGGCAGCAGAAAGAAGTAAACTTACCGTTGGCGTGGGGAGACTCTTGTACTGACCAGACAGAGCGGAGGGGCGGTCACCGGCGGTGGGCGGGGCTTAGCGGGCTGCCTTTCTTTATAGGCTCTTCTAGGTAACATTGTAACATTTTAAAGTTCTGTCACTTTTTACCATTGTGTTCTGATTCTGCTTTAACTTTCTTTGAGAAATCATTTACACCGTCTTTTGTTATTGTGTATTTTTTTTTATCTTTTTACTACTTTTAGCCTACATTTTAATGAATTATCAATACAGATGTGTTTATTAAATGTTGCCTCGGTTTCCTCGTCCGAAGACACCCGCCTGCGTGACTCCTGACTTACCAACCGAGTGAAGGAGGAGGGACTGAAGCCTGAAGAGAGACAATGCAGACCAAAACCCTGACAGACTTATAACACACTCCAGGCAACAAGTGCACGGAAGGTATAGAGAGGATTACCTATAATAACAAAGAGAGTGGGTTTTTTATTTTTATTTTAAGGCACGTTGTGGATTGTAAATGTGTATGAAGCTTCATCAAAAGCTGTTATTTTTCTTTTTTCTTTCTTTCTTTTTTTTTTTTTTGTCCTATTCTAGGTTTTGGTGATGTGGGGTGCCACACTGGTCGTCTTTTTCTGTGCCTTCGGCGCCCAGGAGACATCGTCACATGAAATTGTACGTTTTTTTCTTCTTCTTCTTCTTCTGTGATCCAATTTTTAGCCGGCTTAGGCTATATAAGTCATTTGAATTGTCTTTATTGTGATTTCATTTCAGGGGGTGACCTGTGATGAAAAAATGGGTATGTTGTGATATGCTTCCTCATAATGCTCTTGATAAGAACTAGACACTGATCTGTAATGTCAATATTTTGTGGTAATATTTGTGGATGGTCGATACAGATACTGATATGTTTGCACTGAAGCTGCTGATAGATTATATTTTGTGATGATTTTGAACATTCAACATTAAATTTTGCTATTTTCATGCTCACAAAAATTGAAAATACTCAGTGGTAAACAAATGTGGTATCGGTGTTTCCCACCCTGACAAGAATACAATTCGGTGGGAAACACAAAAACCACATGTGTTCACCGTCATGGGACACTAAAACTCTCCACTGAAACTCAGACTAATGAAATGCCGTTCGTTAAGGCAGCACCCACTGCTAGAAGACTCTGGGATAGCTACATTACCTTAAAATGAAGAATTAATTTACAAAAAACATAATTGATCGATTAGATGAAAAAAAATAATTGTGCAAAGAAAATCTAATTTAATTGCAGGTTTTACAGACTGTTTTTCTGTAGCTGGTCAGAGAGAAACCTCTGTCATATCAGTAGTGGGTGACACTGCCTATCTGATATCTAATTTATATATAATTTATATATATGTATATATATTTGTTGTTGTTTTCTCTCTTTATTCCTTTACTCTGCTTTTCCTTTTCCTTTCGGTTTCATTTAATATTCTTTTACTTATTTTCTACTTTTCCCCCTATTTATTTAACAGTATTACTTTACCTATTGATTTGTTTATATTGTTTTGTTCTTTCTAAACTTTTTTGGGGTTTCATTACACTATATTGTAATTATGTATGATTGTTATTAAGGGAAACACTCCATAAGCCCCTCGGGGTTTCTTTGGTCTTGATTGCACATGCTCTTTATGATGTTGGTATACATTATGGATATTTTTTTTGAATTACTCTTTTGTGCTAAATAAATAAAAAAATATATAATTATTTTTTATTATAATTAACTATTATTATATAATTAAGAGGTCTACAAGCATAGAAAATGTATGGCAATGTATTGTACTGAGGCTGAATAATATATTTCTTATTTATGACATTTTCTTCAGTTCCCTGGGATTTCAATACTTGGAAATTATCACACTTTTATCACTTTTCAAGGCTTTCCAGACATGTGTAGGACCCCTGAACATAGTATATTTTAGACTATAATAATAACAAAATATTTTCTTCTTGTGACTCATTGCCATTGCTGCTGTTTCTGGTTCCAGAGTTACCTCCCTATGGGAACGCCTCTCCGTCTCTTCTGAAGGAGTTAAAGATGGAGCTGGTGACAGAGGATGGAGACGACATGCTCAACATCAGCTGGGCTATCAACGTTGACGGTAGGAGATGAGCTTCCACTTTTTACACGCGGAAACATACACAAAAAGTCAATGTTGAATGAATTATCCCTCGTTAATCTGTCACCACCCGTTCATTCATTCATTTGTTAATTTGCTATGTGTTTGATTGTCAGTCAATCAATTAATCAATCATCTCTAGATCATCACATCATTGTGTTACATCCATGTTTGAGTGTCCTTGGTTCCCCTCTGCAGCTGCAATAAGAAAGTGATGTTAGTCAACCTGCCTGATTAATTAAGGCATACAAATTATGATTTATGATTAAGTTATGATTTTTCACTTTCTATCTCTCTGCAGTTAGTATTGAATATCTGACAGCCACTCGGATCGTAATTGCTGGAGAACTACCATTGCACTGTGAATACAACCCACCTTTGGCCAAGGCAAACCTCACTGGGTTGGAGCAGGTACAGCAGCCTACTGATAATATATTGGCAGTTATTAGTGTTTTGATACTTACAATTTACAAGATGAGCAGATTAAATTCACGAGCTAATACTAAGAGTCTCAGCCAAAGTAGCTGACACTATTCTTTTGACCCTAGAGTGGTCATGTAAGAAAGAAGTGCTGGAAAAAAATCAGATTACATAATAAGAGCTAGAGGGGATTTATTATAGCAAGCGGAAGAGGAAGGAGCTTTTTCCTTGACGTCAGGGAAAGCAAAAAATGGGACATGCATTTCAATTCCCTTTCATTTTATTTAAGCCGAGACAAAAATATTAAAGTAAAACTTGAATATTATTGAAGTTATCAGCTGGCTTGAGGCAGTTACTGACAAAATAGTAAAGTTGAAGATCTAATCATCTGTAATTTTCATATAAATAAATATCTGTTTTGCTGCTCTCCATCACTGATCGATATAATACGTGGTAGGAGTGTTTCAAACTATAGCCAGATCACAAAAGATATAACGTTGTCTGTTCTAAACAGCCGATGTTTGGTCGCTCTTTCCTGGAAGAAATCCTCTGGCACACAGGAAGTAATGCGTTGTATGTTTCCAGCAGCAGCAACAGCAGTTTGTTTGGAATAAACAGAAGAAGAACTGGGTAGAACTGGGTAGCGCCACAGAAACTCAAACTGCATCAACAGAAAATCCAAGCTCCACCCACACTGTTTGATTGACAGGTGATCTCTGGGAAGTGCAGTGCAGAAAAACCACAGCAATGAGTGTTAAGTACCAAAGATGTCACTAGAAAAAGAACAAAAAATATCAAATATTGAGCAATGAAAATCAGATAACATTTTTGTTTTCCAAAAAGGGATAAGTAGATATGATGAACCAGTTTTGAGAAAAGTTCTACAGTAGATTTTGAAATTTGATGACTTTGGCGACCATTTGAGTCCCTTAGTGGTCGTGTTTTACATCACTGTGGCAGACGACACACAGAATAAACACAGAAAGCAACACAGAATAAAATTTCACTGCGATGATCTTATTTTTCTACAGCAATTATGCTGTGCTATCAAAATTAATTTGCAAATGATATATTGATTTAAATATTCTACAAGCAGTCAGCCAAAGAAGCTAAGACACATTGCTGGTAAATGGCACAATGGATTTATAGACTAATAATGAGCAATGCAGTTATTCGTTTTGTTACATGTGAGTGTGGCATAAGACTGTGTATACATTTTTGTGTTTGTTGGGAATTAGAATTGTTTGAATTCTAACTTGAGTAACAGTTATTTAATATGCATGTGTTTTGCGCTTGTGTGTGTGAGTTTGTGTGTGTCTGAGACTTTATTCTGTAAGATTTGTTACAGTTAACCTAAACTAACAGCAATGATTGTCATGTTTTTAAATCCAGGTGTGGTTTCATTATTTAGTGCCTGCATCCACTGGCCAAAATGAAGTCTCAGCGGCCAATCTCCCTTTGCCTCCGTTGGGGAGTGGCTTGTCTTACAAGTCTGTACGCCTCTGGATATCTCCTCCAAAACCAAAGAGTAAGTTTATTTTGGATTTACCACCTTATGTGATTCTTTCTTGGAACGATATCACATGTAGAGCTGTTACAAAACTAGACATCCACCATTTGAAAAAAGTGACACTTTCTCTGACAAAATGGCAGCTAATGATGTGATGTGTGATTTGACAAATGTAGTTGAGTTCTGAAATTAATCTCAGAATTGTGAGTTAAAATTAAGAATTTACTTGTCATTTTGCCTTTATATACCACCTTAAAAAATGTTTACCATACCAATGCCTGGTATAATTTTTTTCAGCACAACCTCACCTATATGACCTGACCATTTTTTAGTCACTTTGAGATACTGTATCGACACACAGGACCCAAATAAAATATAAAATCAATTTTAGAAAGATTTTTTTATTATAAAAAAAACAAAAGAATGCTGAATGGATTGTTTTGAATGTAGAAAAAAATCATTCCAAAGGTATAACAATGAACATATAAAGGTACATTTGAAAAGAAGATCACACTATATACAACTATTTACAAAATAAAACAGGTGTGTCCCTAGGCGTTTTTCTATTTTAGAGATGCCACTGCTCAGAACAGTTCCTGTCCACTATCAGGCAGAGTGGTGTGTCACAGGCCTTGCCCTTCCACAGTGTCAGGTTGGTTTTACGGTCCACTACGCAGCAGTGCTGACACGTCCTGCGGCCTTGTGTGGCCTTCTTGCTGGGATCTGTGGGCACGGTGATGGCAACAGGAACATGATCATAGCTTTTGCTGCTGCTGCTGGGAACACCTGTCCCGCCTGTCCCACACAGCTGGGCTGTCAGTTCCTCTAAGAACTTCATGGGCTGCACTCGTTTTGTCTTGCTCATTTCACAGTGGAGGATGTAGGCATTAGTAGTGGCAATGTCCACAAAGTGAAGGAAGACTACCAGCAAGATATTTTGTGGTGGGTGGAGTAATAGTGTATCAGTTGGTCTGAGAGGTCAACCCCCCCATTGACTTATTATAAGCCAAGATGGGAGTGGGGCAAGGAATGTCTGTCACTGTCCAGTGTCCATCTCTGCCCTTGACTCTCCTCTTTACCGTCTCACCAGAGGAGGCTGGATGAACTGTGGTGCACATGGACACCTCATGGGTGTCCATCCACTTTAGGAAGATCAGGGGGTCCTCTCTGATCCATCTCATTGATCCTCTGGGAGATTTACTGTTGAGGGAATTTGCTGTCCCAATCAGCCAACACAAAGAGCTTGAACCCCCACTTTGTCGGCTTATTCTTCATATATCGTGTCATATCCGTTTTGGCTTTTGTTGCCACCATTCTTTCATCAACTGGCTGGCAGGCAATGCGGATCTCATGTAGAAGAGGCCTGATGTGGAACAGCCTGTCGAGGTCTGGAGTTCCCTTGTTCCTGTCATTTTCAACGTCCTCCTCTGGATCGCTGAGATGGATGTTCCACGACAAAACTCTGAATCCGTCCCTTGTCATGACAGTTGCTGAAAATGGCACTGAGAAGATGTTCCTTCTCCAGTGGTCTTGGGCATTGCTCACTGCTAACAATGATTCATTTATTTATTTATTTATTTATTTATTTATTAGGAGAATTTGAAAAGTTCATCAACTGAAACATCAGTCCATTTGTATTTCTTTCCCTTTGCCAGGTTATTTGCTGCCTGTGTATTTGTATTTTGTGTCTGAAAAGGTCCAGTGGGGATTGTGGTGTTGTTGTGTCCACCTGGGCCCCAGGAGGTCTGCGTGGCTGGAACCTAGGTGTTTTTGGGGCTAGCAGGGTCACTTTCTGTTCTCCATGGCTGTGGGCTGTGGTCCGGCTGTGCTGGCTGGGCTGTTGGAGATCTTGATGAAGGTCTTACTGGTGACGACCTGGTCCGACGACGCCTCCCTCTTGGTGGGGGAGGAGTGGATCTCCGTTCATGCCTCCCTCATCTCCTGCCAGGTTCAACCCTGCTGCTTCCCGTTCCCCGTGACCTCAGAATTCTGAGAATAAAGTCAGAATTCCAAGAAAAAAAATCAGAATTCCGAGATAAAGCTCAAAACTCAAATACATTTTTCACATGGCCCTATTGAAGGGAAATTCTGTTTCCTCTTGCCCCCCTCCATATGCAGGTCAGAGGTCAGAGATCAGTTGCTGGGGATTCAGGGTCACAGGGGCTTGAACCCTCCAGTTCAAGGATGCCACCATACCCAAAAGTTAAAAATAAAAAGTTACATCAACAACAACAAGCACATATCTTGTACAGGCCCACAGTGCGTGTTCACTTCTATGCACTGAAGGACTGCGACACGGTTAAATGACCTAATTCCACTAACGTTACTTAAATATCACAAGGTAACGTTAAAAGTCACCTACTGTTAAAGTCTGTAGGGCAGCAAAGATGAGTTACTTTCTGCAAATCCCCTACTGACTGTGGAATGTTAAGTTTCACTTTTGTTTTCAAACCGGAGACCCTGTGGATTGAGTGGTCTGCTGTCTGTACATCTCCAAATGACAAATATGGGCAGCATGATGTGGCTAATATTGAAATTTCTCAACCATCTACTTTTCTCTTTTGTCAGCAACAACAGTTAAACCAAAGCCTACAGGTGAGCGATCCTATTTGTTTTGTTTGTGTGTGTGTGTGTATTTCTGTGCATGTTTGTGAGTTTCACCTGAAAATGTAATAACGCCTGAAAATGTAATAAAATTTGCACTTAACTTGATCAAAAATGTAATAAAACCCAATAATGTAATAACTTGACCAATAATGTAATAAAATGTCCTGACTGATATTGTAATAACATTTTTATGTTTATTTTTATATTTCATGATTGGAAATGTAAACTCTAGGCTTTATGTAGAATTAGAAATTTACACCAGATGGCAAGTGGTACGTTGTTATCAGGCAAAGATGCATTAAACTAAAATCCCTATCACTGGGAAATGAACCCGCCCATACCCGTGCTGATTGGTTGTTGTGCAAGGATCGTCCATTAGACCAGAGTGGATCTTAGATTAGACACCATCAGAAGATTTGTAAAAAGTAGAAACTTTTTGACTTTTACTCAATTGCACCCCACGGATTATGAGGTTGGGATCCAATCACAGATTTTCTTGTTTTAACATTCTTAAATTCGTAAAACACAAAATGTAGAACTCTGGACTGAAAATGAACATCATCAGTTTTGAAAAAAAAAAAGACCCACCTGAAAGGTATTACATTATCAGTAAAAATGTTATTACAATATCAGTCAGGACATTTTATTACATTATTGGTCAAGTTATTACATTATTGGGTTTTACTATATTGAAAGGTATTACATTATCGGTAAAATGTTATTACAATATCAGTCAGGACATTTTATTACATTATTGGTCAAGTTATTACATTATTGGGTTTTATTACATTTTCGATCAAGTTAAGTGCAAATTTTATTACATTTTCAGGCGTTATTACATTTTCAGGAAATTATTACATTATTGGGTACTACACGCCCTCTAGAGGCCATCTGACAAAGTGCATCATCTCACAAAGCGACAGGTGTCTGACTGACTGCCTGACTGACTGCCTGACTGACTCACTGACTGACTGACTGTCTGACTGACTGACTGACTGTCTTACTGACTGCCTGACTGTCTGACTGTCTGACTGACTGACTGACTGACTGACTGACTGCCTGACTGACTGACTGCCTGACTGTCTTACTGACTGACTGACTGACTGACTGACTGACTGACTGCCTGACTGACTGTCTGACTGACTGACTGACTGCCTGACTGTCTTACTGCCTGACTGACTGTCTGACTGACTGACTGACTGCCTGACTGTCTTACTGACTGCCTGACTGCCTGACTGTCTGACTGTCTGACTGACTGACTGACTCACTGACTGTCTGACTGCCTGACTGACTCACTGACTGACTGACTGACTGCCTGACTGACTGACTGTCTGACTGACTGACTGACTGACTGACTCACTGACTGACTGACTGCCTGACTGACTGACTGTCTGTCTGTCTGACTGACTGACTGCCTGACTGTCTGTCTGTCTGACTGACTGACTGACTGACTCACTGACTGACTGACTGCCTGACTGACTGTCTGACTGTCTGACTGACTCACTGACTGACTGACTGCCTGACTGACTGACTGTCTGACTGACTGACTGACTGACTGACTGACTCACTGACTGACTGACTGCCTGACTGACTGTCTGTCTGACTGACTGACTGCCTGACTGTCTGTCTGTCTGACTGACTGACTGACTGACTGTCTGACTGACTAATTGACTGTCTGACAGCCTGACTGACTCACTGACTGACTGACTGACTGCTTGACCTGAATTTGCCTCGTAATGCCCTCAGCTGAGCCATGGGAAAAAAAAGACAAAACTTGAAGCACAAGTCTCAGAATTTGAATCACAATTCCCTTTTAGCTATTTATTTATTATTTATTATTTAGGTATTAGGCTTTTTTGTGCTAGCACAGACTGATAAAATATTTGTCATAAGTTATCAACAACGAAATTGGATGGATACAAAATATCCAAATGACAAATATGGGCAGCATGATGTGGCTAATATTGAAATTTCTCAACCATCTACTTTTCTCTTTTGTCAGCAGTAACAGTTAAACCAAAGCCTACAGGTGAGCAATCCTATTTGTTTTGTTTGTGTGTGTGTGTGTATTTCTGTGCATGTTTGTGAGTTTCACTTTTGTTTTCGGAGACTCTGTGGATTGAGTTCAATGCTGCTGGTCTGCTGTCTGTACATCTCCAAATGACAAACATGACATGATGCGACATCAGGTGCATTAGAGATTGATTTAGATCCATTTCTATACACTGACCAACTTTTGATTTTGTGCCTCTGTATGGGGAACACTGCATCTCACAGTCAAAGACGCCCTCTAGAGGCCATCTGACGAAGCACATCATCTCACAAAGCGACAGGTGTTTGACTGACTGACTGTCTGACTGACTGTCTGACTGTCTGACTGACTGACTGTCTGACTGACTGACTGTCTGACTGACTGCCTGACTGACTGACTGGCTGACTGACTGACTGTCTGACTGACTGACTACCTGACTGACTGACTGACTGACTGACTACCTGACTGACTACCTGACTACCTGACTGACTGACTGACTGACTGACTGACTGACTGTCTGACTGACTGACTACCTGACTGACTGACTGACTGACTGACTACCTGACTGACTACCTGACTACCTGACTGACTGACTGACTGACTGACTGACTACCTGACTGACTGACTGACTGACTGACTACCTGACTGACTACCTGACTACCTGACTGACTGACTGACTGACTGACTGACTACCTGACTGACTGACTGTGTGACTGTCTGACTGTCTGTCTGACTGACTGACTGACTGACTGACTGACTGTCTGACTGACTGACTACCTGACTGACTGACTGACTGACTACCTGACTGACTGACTACCTGACTGACTGACTGACTGACTGACTGACTGACTGACTGACTGACGGACTGACTACCTGACTGACTGACTGACTGACTGCTTGAGCTGAATTTGCCTCGTAATGCCCTCAGCTGAGCCATGGGAAAAAAAGACAAAACTTGAAGCACAAGTCTCAAAATTTGAATCACAATTCCCTTTTAGGTATTTATTTCTTATTTCTTATTTAGGTATTAGGCTTTTTTGTGCTAGCACAGACTGATAAAATATTTGTCATAAGTTATCAACAACGAAATTGGATGGATACAAAATATGTTTGCGTTTTTCTGTATGTAAGATGGGGAATCCAGGGCCTGGGACTGAGCATGTATCCTCTTTTTCAGCAACGCCCCGCTTCACTTTCACTAAACTGTGATCACTCACCTCAGTCTGTTGAGGGTCTTAAGGGTGTGTTGGTAGTTGTTTGGATTTGAACCAGCAACCCTGTGGTCATAAGCCTGTTTCTCTGCTGTTGTTGACATATAGGCAGCATGATGTGGCTAATACTGAAATGTCTCAACCATCTACTTTTCTCTTTTGTCAGCAACAGCAGTTAAACCAAAGCCTAAAGGTGAGCAGTCCTATTTGTTTTGTTTGTTTGTGTGTATTTCTGTGCATTTTGTAGAAATGTTGTTTATATTCACATTTGTAAACACAAAGTAATGAATGAAATTATTGTTAAGTAAAACAAGACATGTGGCACGTATTTAAAATGTGTGTGTGTGTGTGTGTGTGTGTGTGTGTGTGTGTGTGTGTGTGTGTGTGTGTGTGTGTGTCCAGTCACTGAAGCGCCTGGAAACCTGTTCACCATGATAGCGGTGCCCATTTTTGGAGTGCTGACCGGTTTGATCCTGCTGATTTCCTGCTTCATAATCTGTAAATAGAACACTTTTTACAAGATGTTGTCCATTCAAAAAACATACTCCATGTTTACTAAAAGTGCATGGCTCATATTGTGAAACGTAAATTGTCTGTTGTCTCTCTGTTTGGTTATTTCCTCAGGGTGAATCTTGATCACAGCAACAGAAATATTGTTTTCTCAGTTACTTCTTACTTTCATAAGGCAATGTGGGAAATGAGAGTTTAGTGGTTATCACAATGGAATGCCATGTCTTTCTCTGTCACACACACACACACACACACACACATACACATATACAATTCAGACACAAATGACCAAATCCCTCTTTCCAAACCACATGTTATCTTCCTCCCCAGATAAACGCTGTGGAGCAAACTTTTCGTTGCTGGGTTTCACCAGGCTGCCTACATCTCCCATGGTTCCTGTGTCCGTCCTGCTGGTGTACCCCGCTGAGGACCCGCTCTTCCAGCGGGCCGTGGTGGCGCTGGCCGAGTTCCTGCAGTGGCACGGCGGCTGCAGCGTGGCCGTCGACATGTGGCAGCAGGGGAAGATAGCCGAGCTGGGGCCGATGCGCTGGCTGGCAGAACAGGCCAAGGCTGCAGACCGGGTGATCGTCATCTGCCCACAGGTACGGGGGGGGGGGGGAAATAATGGATTACATGTAACAGGATTATAAGAAACTGACTGCAAAGGAATAGTAACTCTGATCTGTTATTGATTCATGGAACAAAAAGACAGTAATCAGATTATACTGTATTAAAAAATAGGTGATTGTTTAAAGGATAAGTTTGGCGATTTGGACCTATATAATTTGTCTCTTACATACTTGTGGCACTTGGACCTGCAGACAACATTGGCTCCGGAGTCAGCTGTCAGTTTAAATGGCAAGCTCCATTGTCTCTTGCTACTAATAATGAGTCCAAACAGGGTTTGTCAAAATATCTCCAAAAAAGCCAGTCTGTGAAAACAATAATATAGCGACCAACTGACGTATTTCTATCCACAGCCTGGAAAGCAGCAGCACCGCACCGTTTACACTCAGTGGATCGACTTCTGCTAAACTCTACTGTTTACAATCTGACCTGACCGTCCAAAACTAGATCACTCCGCCAGGAACCACCTTTCACCCCACAGCGGTCTGTGCTGCAGCAGAGAAAAAAAAGTTCTGCAATTTCCTGATTAGCGAAAGTGTGCGTAATGGATTTATTCAGATTTAGATATGGTGTTGTGTTGCATTTTGCTGCAAAGCTGAACCTAAGCAAAGTCTGCACAAGCAGGCGCCATGGGCATCAAGTAAGAATGGGGAGTAATTAGTGCATACATGAGTTGAGACTATGATTCTGAAGTTCAAATCCTCTCTTCTCTTCTCTTCTCTTCTCTTCTCTTCTTCTCTTCTCCTCCTCTTCTCTTCTCTTCTCTTCTCCTCCTCTTCTCTTCTCTTCTCTTCTCCTCCTCTTCTCTCCTCGTCTCTTCTCCTCCTCTTCTCTTCTCCTCTCCTTCTCTTCTCTTCTTCTCTTCTCTTCTCTTCTCCTCTTCTCTTCTCCTCCTCTTCTCTTCTCTTCTCCTCTCCTCCTCTTCTCTCCTCTTTTCTTCTCTCCCCTTCTCTTCTCTTCTCTCCTCCCCTCTCCTCTCCTCTATCCCCTTCTCTTCTCTTCTCTTCTCTTCTCTTCTCTTCTCTTCTCTTCTCTTCTCTTCTCTTCTCTTCTCTCTCCTCCTCTCCTCTCCTCTTCTCTCCTCTCCTCTCCTCTCCTCTCCTCTCCTCTCCTCTCCTCTCCTCTCCTCTCCTCTCCTCTCCTCTCCTCTCCTCTCCTCCCCTCCCCTCTCCTCTCCTCTTGCAGCCCAGCCACTGTCCTCCCAGCCACGGCTTGTCGGGACACTCCATCCCAGCTGCGGCCCGGGACCTTTACCCTCTGATCCTCAACATGGTGGGGAGCCACGCCAAGAGCCCCGGGGAGCTGGCGAAGTTCTGGGCGGTGCGGCTTGGCGAGCGGCAGGACAAGGGGCCCGGGAGCCTGGCGGTGGAGCTGAGGGCCTGCAGGAGTTTCTGTCTGATGAAGGACTTGAATAAGCTGTGCAGGAACCTCCACACCCAGAGGCAGGACTCTAAGGCGACATCGGGACTGAAGTTCAGAGCGGGGATTGCCTACAGTGAGACGAATACAGTGAAGTTGAGAGATGCTGTGGGGCAGCTAGCCAGACGGGAAGGGGAGCCGCTGAAGACTGTGATCACCGGCGCCTGAAAAACAATCATGAAAAAGTCACACACACACACACACACACACACACACACACACACACACACGGGGCGTCCTGGTGGCTCAGTGGTCGCAGGTGCGTACCGTGTAACCGTGACGATTTCCAGGTCATCCTGCTCTCCCATCCTTACTCAATCCCTCCCCCCCCAGGACTAACAACTAAAGGCCAGATGCTCTCTGTTGTAGCATTTTAAATACTACAGGAAAATAATATTTTTCAAAATAAAATAAGCTTCTAATAGAAGGTTTTATTAACTCAGAGTTTGCCATACAGCTTGCCATGCACATTTTATTTCAGTATGTTCAGTGTGTTATTATGACTGACCACTTTGTCTGATCTCTTGATCCAGCCTTGATTTATACAGTAGCCTAAGTTTCTTGATTTTTATATTCTATTTCTTCATGTATTTATAAGTGTCTTTGAGTGCTGTGAGAAGTGTTATCAAAATAAAACGTATTGATATTGTTGTTTTTGTTATTATTGTTATTAGTAGTAGTAAACAATAATTGGCTGCATTGTCTCAGTTCCCCATAATTATTATTAAAAGGAATTAAAATTAAAAGTTAATATGACCACTTTGTCTGATCTCTTGATCCAGCCTCAAAATAAAACGTATTGATATTGTCGCTTTTTCTTATTCTTAATCTTATTCTTATTATTATAATTATTATTATTAGACACTCAAGAATGAACTGATGAAATTTACCATGTCACTTTGATTTTTATTTAATTGCTATTATTGCTATTATCTTTATTTTTAATTAAATTTTTCCTTGTGAGGACCCCAGGAAGACTAGCTGTCATTAATTTGGCAGCTAATGGGGATCCTAATAAAACAATAAAAACAAGAATTGGCTGCAATGTCCCAGTTCCTCAAAATTTAACACTTCAGTTTCAGATCGACCTACAACTGAAGCACGGCACAATTGTTAATTAGAATTTAGGATGAATTTTCACCGAACATATGGAGAATATTTTTCCAGAGGCTGTTTTTCCACCTCAAAACAGATAAGTTAAGTACAGCTGATGATATGTAGCTGTTGATCTGTTGGCTCCTATGCCAAGTCTGTATAATTGCAGCCCTGATTTATAGCACCATATGTGCTATACGCTATATGAATAGACTGTAAATAATGAGATATTTAAAGGAGTTATGGCATGTTTTGGGAAGCCATTTTTCATAATTTATTTGAACAAGAAAACTACCCAGTTTTTCAGATGGGAATGTGGTTCAATATAAGATGTGAACGATTCCTTTAAATGTGCTCGGAGAGAGAATTCTTTCAGCCTATAGAAATTACTGTTATGTACCACGTGACAAAACACGGAAGTTCTGTCTGCAACGGTCACAACTTCTACTTTGGATAGGTTTCCTATTCCTGTGGTGGGCACTTTTTGAAGCAATTCGCAAGCATTTGAACGCAGCGACTCCCCCAGTTTAGTCGAAGACGTTAAACTGACACGATGACTCAAGCTGAGAAAGAACAGGAAAACGGGAAGGAGAAAGAAAAGGAGCGAGAGAAGGAGAAAGACAAGGAGCAGCAGCGTGGAGTCAAAAGACCCATCGCTCCCCCGGCCATCCCAGAGCCGCTTCAGGAGGTAAGTCCTGTGTCTCCATGTAATACAACACACTACAACTCTAATACGACTCGTATCTAAAGTTCATAGTTTCATAATGTAGCAGAGTATCCCCGTCTGAAACATTATAACCCCATTTTCCTTGCATGGGCACCAGACAATCCTCTGTGCTGGACTGATAGGTGCTTGATTTACCAACAGGGACAGCCCGTATTTAAAGAAACCCACCTGTTATCAGTGGACAAAACATTAGAAATACGAGTTGCTCCCCCTTTGTACAAGTCTCAAGTGTTTATAACCTGTCTCCTTCCCTTTATCTCACCCCCCCTTCATGTTTTAGAGGTCTGAGGTGTTCCTGACGTTTTTGTCAGTCAAATTCCTTGTGCACTTGATGTAGGCCTACTTGGCAAAATAATAATAATCAAATAGTAAACATGTTGTCCCCCACCAGTGATGTAGTTCCACCCTTGGGTCAGTCAGTGATTTTGCTGAGTGTACTTGAAATATGAGTGAAACTGTATAATCATTTTCGTATGGGACAGTGAAAGGATAGATTGACCATATATTTCTGTTGCCTACTCTCCTCAGAATTAGGCTTATAAGTTATATCTTGAAATATAGTAACTGTAATTGTCCTGTTTTTACTCAATACAGTACAAAATATAAGAACTACAATACACAATAAATACAATCTGTACATTACACAATGTACACTACAATACAATTTATAATACAATATACAATATAACATACAACACCAGGAGCGTGAGTGTTATGAATAATATAAATGATAAGTGATAACTGATATATGGTATTGCACAATAGGTAAGTGGTAATATGATATAAGTAGTCAACACTGGCGGCACAGTGGTAGTGCAGTGATGAGTGCAATAACAGAACAACAGTCCAACAACTGGACAATAACTACAGTGTCTTGTGGTTAGAGGTTTGCCCAAAAATTCTCCATTGACTCTCACTTCAACACATCAACCCAGTCTGATGTCTCCAAGTGTGTAGCGTGTGTAGACTATTATGTTACCTATGATAACTTTAACTGTATTGCTTTACCACTGAGTCCCCATTCATTGTCCCCCGCATTGTATGATAACTTTAACTGCATGACCTGCTTTACCACTGAGTCCCCATTCATTGTCAATACCGCCCCCTAGCGGCACAAAGTCAACGTTACAGTGTGACTAACTAACGAACAAACTAACTAGCTAACTAACGGACAGAGACCAATCCATAGTCCCCCCTTTGGTGGGGGACAATAATAATGACCCATTTTATTTGTATAGCACCTTTAAAGCATAGAGCACATTGCACAAAGTGCTTTTCAGGAGAAAAAGATACAATACAAAAACACAATGATAAACACAGAAACATTAAAGGCAGAAACAGGGATAAAATACATAAAAACACAATGGTAAAAACAGAAATATATAATGCAAAAACAGCGATTAAATACAGAAACACAATGGTAAAAATAAATATAAAATACAAAAGCACAGTGGTAAAAACTGAGCAGAGCACTATCATGTAAAGAGCGCCACTATCTGTGATTCTGATCACGATCCTAATCTCAGTGTCTGACTTTTTCTTCTTCTTCTGTTCAGCAAATACAGAGCAACTTCATCGTGGTCATCCACCCCGGCTCGAGGACGCTCCGCATCGGGCGAGCCACAGACACGCTCCCTGTGACCGTCCCGCACGTGATCGCCCGCAGACACAAACAAAGCGGGCAGCCCAGATACGAAGATCCCTGGCTGCTGAGAGACGGTCTGAACGTATGTCACTGAAGACCTGATAGAGCCGAAATAAAGCCTAGTCGTTAGTTGTGCGAGTGCAGTAGAGACAGAGAGACAAACAGTCATCCTGCCTCTGTCTCATAGTGTCTCTCTTTTTCTACACTACCAGTCAAAAGTCTGGAAACATTTGGACACACCACATTTTTCTTTATTTTTACTATTTTCCACATTTTGTACTAACAGTAAAGACATCAAAACTATGAAATAACATAAATGGAATTATGCAGTGACCAAAAAAGTGTTAAACAAATCTTATCTTATATTTTAGCTTTAAAGTAGCCGCCCTTTTCCTTGATGGAAAGGCAAAGGCTTTGTTGAGAAATTCATACATAGGATCAACTTCACTATTTATATTTGTCTAAGAAACAAATTTCAAGCATTCAAGCAGAAGCCTTTAGATCAAAATGGCTTTAAGAGAATGAAAAACATTCAATCAGGTGGGTCCAAACTTTTGACTGGTAGTGTATCTCTCTCTCTCTCTCTCTCTCTCTCTCTCTCTCTCTCTCTCTCTCTCTCTCTCTAGAAATAGAATTTTCAATTCAAGGTGCTTTATTGGCATGACAGAGATTAATCATCAATTAAATTATTAAATAACAAAAAAATAAAAAATTACCATCGTTCTCTCTCTCTCTCTTTCTCTTACTTTCACATGCACACACACACATACACGCAGAGTCTCTTCAAACTCATTATTCTTGCCTCTCCCTCTTCTCCGACAGAAACCAGAGAGTAACGAGCAGAGGCAGAATGGTCTCAAAATGGTCGACCAGGCCATCTGGTCCAAGAAGATGTCCAACGGAGTGCGGAGGACGCCCGTGTCCGCTGAGCAGGTGTGTGTGTGTGTGTGTGTGAGCGAAAGAGAGAGAGAGCGATGCTGCATGTTTAAAAAGTGTGACCAAGGAAGTTGAAATTTGTTATTTATCTTTGTGTGTGTGTGTGTGTGTGTGTGTGTTTGTGTGTGTGTGTGTGTCCACAGGCCCGGTCTTATAACCGTCAGATCCGTCCAGCAGTGCTGGACAGCAGCTCCAGGGTGAAGTGGACCAATACAGCGCACCATCCTTTACACCTGGTGGGGGAGGAGGTCAGTGTGTGTGTGTGTGTGTGTGTGTGTGTGTGTGTGAGAGAGAGAGTGGGCATGCTCTGAATATATACGTGTGTGAATAAGTTTGTAACACCTGTGAAATACTGGTTCTAGAAAGCTCACAAACAGTTATGACACTCTCTTTCTCTCTGTTTTACTCTATCTTGCTCTGTCTCATTCACTCCATCTTCCCACCACTGCCCCCCCCCTCTCCTCCCCCCTCCTCCTCCCATCACACAGGCGCTGCACGTGAATCCGTCGGACTGTTACGACCTCCACTGGCCCGTGGTCAGAGGTCAGCTCAATGTGCACGCGGGTGCTGGAGGCTCGCTGACGGCCGTCCTGACTGACCTGGAGACAATCTGGAGCCACATCATTCAGAAACATCTGGAAATCCCCCTCAAAGACTTAAAGGTAGGAGAGGTACTTGGGGGGGGGGGGGGGGTGTATAGATGGCATGGAGGGGGATGGAGCCGCTGTTTGTTATTAAATCCCCCCCCCCCCCGACTAGGGAAAATATGATGTTCTCATTTATCGAAAGTAGAATTTGTGCGTGATCTGCAAGATGTGGAAATGAGGAAATTATCAATTTTTCCAATCACTTGAAGAAGGGATTTACTAATAAGACGGAATGGACAGGGGCAAATAGATGTCAGTGGTAGATGTGAATTGGCCAGTCACTGAAAATTATGGGCATTGTGTTCATGAGGCCTGTAATAATAGTAATAATAAACAGTATTTATATAGATCTTTATCACTTTATCTAAAAGCAGAGGTTATTCAAAGGGCTTAACAAACCGGTGCAAAAACAAGGAACAGAAAAATACACATAAAAGGAGATCAAAATTGGGATAAAAAAGAAGTAGTGGTCAAGAAATAAAAACATAAACAATACAATGTTAAAAAATGTGGGTAAAAAATGTTAAACATTACATTAAAGCACATTTGCATTTTAAGAAGTGATTTTAAAAGATAATACTGAATGAGCAAGCCTCAGGCAGGTCTGGGTTGTTTTCTAAGGGTACTGATGGAAAAATGCAAAATGAACCGGAGGAGAGCAAGTTTAAAAAAATAAAATGAGACTGAACTGCCCAAAATACGACAAATGTTCTTTCCTCTCAGACGAATTACTTCTTTTTGAGTCTGAATACCTATTTGCTTTTTGGTCAACAGCTTTTATGTGATTGATAGGTGTTAGATTGATATTGATATACTTTCTGATTCAGCTGCCAGTGTGACACATTTTTGTGATTGGTTACCAGTATTATAGATGCATCCTATTGGTCCCTGACATCTACAACAGGCAACACATCAAGGAAGTGGTCAACATGCTGCTGCTTAATATGGGCTTCTCAGGTATTTCACGCACACACACACACACACACTCACGCCTGCACACAGGTAAAAACTGTACACACATGCTGTAACTTACACTTTCTGTCATTCCTAAGCTTTATACAAATCAGTCGTCCATTCACTCAGAAACACCCAATCTCTCTCACCCTCACCTTACCTTCTGTCTTGATATGTGTGTGTGTGTGTGTGTGTGTGTGTGTGTGTGTAGCGATCATTGTGCACCAGGAGTCGGTGTGTGCTACATTTGGCAGTGGGCTGAGCAGTGCTTGTGTTGTGGATGTGGGAGACCAGAAGACCAGTCTCTGCTGTGTAGAGGACGGAGTGTCCCACCGCAACTCCAGGTTGGGCTGCAAACCACTTTTTTTGTTCCTATTTATTTTGCTCGTTTAATTATTTATTCATCCAGGTTAGAACTGCTGAGGTCATGGATCCCTTTGACAAAGGAAACCCGGCCAAGACAGCAGCAGCATTTTCAGTGACATACGGGGCAATTGTTAGAAACATTTCATAAAAACCAGTAGAAAACTAGAGTGAGACAAGTGCAGACAAGCACACTGAAATTCAGTTTAATCAAAACATTGACCACTTCCAGTAGATTCCTGTTGACATCACATGTTTTATGAGACGTCCTGCGTCTGTATTATGTCATATCTGTCTGTTGTGTGTTTGCCTGTCTGTCTCTGCAGGCTGTGTTTGGCGTACGGCGGCTCAGACGTGACCCGCAGTTTCTTCTGGCTCCTGCAGAGGGCGGGCTTTCCCTACAGGGAATGTCAGCTGTCCAACAGACTGGACTGTCAGCTGCTGCAGCATCTAAAAGAGACCTTCTGCCACCTAGATCAAGTGGGTGTGGGTGGGGAATTAGGGCGTGTGTGTGTGTGTGTGTGTGTGTGTGTGTGTGTGTGTGTGTTTGGGGGGAGCATTGGGGAATGCTCTTTTGTACCTTGATCAGTTGGCGGTAGCATCTTGGTTGCTGTTTAAATAACCGTGGAAATCTGCACTCATTCAAACTAGAGCTGCAACGATTAATCAATTAATCGATTAGTTGTCAACTATTAAATTAATTGCCAACTATTTTGATAATCGATTAATCGGTTTGAATAATTTTTTAAGAAAAATAAGTCAAAATTCTCTGATTCCAGCTTCTTAAATGTGAATATTTTCTGGTTTCTTTACTCCTCTATGACAGTAAACTGAATATCTTTGGCTTGTGGACAAAACAAGACATTTGAGGACGTCATCTTGGGCTTTGGGAAACACTGATCCACATTTTTCACCATTTTCTGACATTTTATAGACCAAACAACTAATCGAGTAATCGAGAAAGTAATCGACAGATTAATCGACAATGGAAATAATCGTTAGTTGCAGCCCTAATTCAAACTAAATATTGTCTTCTTTTCCTGTCCTCCCCTGGTTCTCAACAGGACATATCAGGACTACAAGATCACGAGTTCCGCACACGTTTCCCAGAAGCCCCAGCTCTTCTGTACCAGGTTCGGCTAGGGGATGAGAAGTTACAGGTACTTGGTTCATATATCCATGTAAAACTGATTCAAGATCATAGTGTTGAGAGCAAAAGACGCTGTAATTCCTTCTCCTGCTTGTGTTTGTACCCAAGGCGAATTCTTCATCTCTATCTTTCTCCCTGTGACTCTTGATCTTGTGTGTGTTTGTTTGTGTGTGTGTGTGTGTGTGTGTGTGTATCTTGTTCAGGCACCCATGGGTCTTTTCTACCCGACCACATTCGGCATCGTGGGTCAGAAGATGACATCACTTCAGTACCGTTCCCAAGGCGACTCAGAGGACCCTCATGATGAGCACTACCTGCTGGGCACACAGAGCAAACAGGACCAGGTAACACACACACACACACACACACACAGACACACACACACACACACACACACACACACACACACACACATTACACAATTCATTCAACCTCCTCCATCAAGTAGCTGCTTTCTGGTGGCCCAGTGTAAGAAAAATCAAAGGAAAAATACCTTTGTACCAGAAGCAATAACACTTAAATAACAATTGTGAGGTTTCTAACACTGGACAATTGTAATTTCAGTTGTATGCTGAAATTGCAACTGCTGATCTCTGCCTGCACTTTTTTGTTGTGATGTGTATTCTGTCTTGTTTTTAATGTTTGTATATCCTTTGATTGCATCTTTTAAATTGACACGTGGGATATATAAAGTTGTGTTAAATTGAATTCATGCATATTCATGTTCACTCACGATCACACACACACAAACTTGCATAATACCTTCTTTCCTCCCTTTTTTCACTCCCTCTCCTCTCTCTTCCTCTTCCTCTCCTACTTCCTTCTCCTCTCCCTCTTTCTTGACCAGTCTTCCAAATCCGCTGCGGACCGGAAGGCCCTGTCCAGACCAGGAGGCGGTCTGGAGGGTGAGATGAGCGGGCAGGGAGGGATTGACTCCTCTGACCTACCCAGGGGTGGAGGGAGCGGCAGCGGTGGAGGGAGCCAGGTGGAGATGGAGCTCGGCCAAGCCCAGGGCGAGTGCCTGATGGGGGCGGGAGAGATGGACGAGCCCCCCTCTGCTCTGCTCTCCAGGAAGACGGCCATCATGAGCCAGTTTGAGAGCAAGGCGCTGGGCCTGGACAAGGCCATCCTGCACAGCATCGACTGCTGTGGTAAGGAAGGACAGAGGACGGAGGGAAGAAGGGAGCAAGTAGGCTAAGGAAGCAGGGAGAGAACAGTGTTTGGTCCTCTATAGCTCCATAGCAATGTTAGTGCCATGCTAGAGCTCGGGGTTCAATTCCCTCTGAGGGCCACCCATGCTAAAAATGTACTGTAATGGTAATGCTACTGTAATGCCTTTTGGGTAGAAAAATCCTCCAGATGGAACATTTGAGATTTCTGACTGATAAAATGCTTGAGATTGATTTGGCCTGTGCAGCAAATTAAATATTCATGAAATCTTTAAATTGCCTCTTTACCTGTTTAGTGGCAGCAAACACTATATACTGAAATACTCAAATAAAGCCGCAGTGGTGGAAGAAGTAATCAGATCTTTGACTTAAGTAAAAGTAGCAATACCACAGGGTAAAAATACTTTGACTTGAGGAAAATTTTGAATGCAGGACTTTTACTTGTATCAAAGTACAAAAGTATTAGCATCAAAATATACTTAAAGTAGCAAAAGTAAAAGTAGTCATTATGCAGAATGGCCCATTTCAGAATCATATATATCATGTTATTGGACTATAATTATTGATGCATTAATGTGTTCATCACTTTAATGTTGTAGCTGGCAAAGGTGGAGCTAATTTTAATTACTTTATATACTGCTGGGTAGCTTAACCTATAAAAATATATCATAATTTATTAGTTGATTTATAATTTGTATTAATAATCTAAATGTGCAAAGTAACTAGTAACTAAAGCTGTCAAATAAATAGTAGTGGAGTAAAAAGTACAATATTTCCCTCTGAAATGTAGTGGAGTAGTAGCATGAAATGGAAATACTCAAGTAAAGTACAAGTGCCTCTAAATTGTACTTAAGTACAGTACTTGAGTAAATGCACTTAGTTACATTCCACCACTGTAAATCCGGTATTACAGTCTAAGATCAGGAGCTGCTGTCTCTTTCCCCATAGCACCTTTGGGATTAAATTGTCACTGTTGTTCCATAGTGCACATTGTACACATAGACTTACTTGTTATGTATGTGTTAATGGCATCAGCTGAGACGAAGCGCAACATGTACAGCTCTATTCTGGTCGTAGGGCAAGAGATGATGTTTCACAGAAGCCAAGATTTCCTGTTTTGGTGAAGTTTTTCTCTGTTTGTTGACAGCGTCAGATGAGACCAAACGAAAGATGTACAGCTCCATCCTGGTGGTGGGAGGAGGGCTGATGTTCCACAGCGCTCAGGAGTTCCTGCTCCACCGCATCATCAACAAGATGCCGCCCTCCTTTAGACGCCTGGTGGACAACGTGGAGGTCATCACACGACCAAAGGTAACACAGTCTCAGAGTAGGACACAGATCTACAATACAGGCAAACTAGTGTTGCGTTCAGTGTCTGTTCAATATACTAGAATTTATAACCTCTTCTCCTCCTCTCCTCTCCTCCTCTCCTTGTCTCCTCCTCTCCTCTCCTTGTCTCCTCTCCTCATCTCCTCTCCTCCTCTCCTTTCGTCACCTCCTCTCCTCCTCTCCTCTCCTCCTCTCCTTGTCTCCTGCTCTCCTCTCCTTGTCTTCTCTCCTGCTCTCCTCCCCTCCTCTCCTTTCCTCTCTACTGTCCTCTCCTTTCCTCTGCTCCTCTCCTCTCCCCTCTTCTCCTGTCCTTGTCTCCTCTCCTGCTATCCTCTCCTTTCCTCTGCTCCTCTCCTCCTCTCCTGTCCTTGTCTCCTCTCCTCCTCTCATCTCCTCATCTCCTCTCCTCT
The DNA here is from genome assembly GCF_046629955.1 of Centroberyx affinis. Lineage (NCBI taxonomy): Eukaryota > Metazoa > Chordata > Actinopteri > Beryciformes > Berycidae > Centroberyx > Centroberyx affinis. The sequence goes on along the minus strand of NW_027278980.1, from coordinate 123,435 downwards.
CGGGACACACAAATACACAAACCGCTCTCCAATTGTAGTAGTGGGATGGCAAAATGAGTGTCACACTTGAAACCTTTCTCAAGTTGGACATGGGATGAATTGATTGGAAATGAGAGCCTTAGTATGTGAATGCATGTGGTATGGATGTAGCCGTGCACAATGTTTTGGTTAACATAGTTTTAAAAGTGCTACGTGCAGCATTTTATCATCAATAAGTCATCATCACATTAATTTTGAGACATAATACCGTAAACAAACAAGATCATTTCTGAGATGACTGGCAGCGTCTACCAGCCTCACACAGTGTGCCACCGGGCCGGATTTCACAGGAAAAATTGCTTTATTACATTCACAGGAACCATATTACTTTGCAAGTAAAACAATTTTATTCCACTTCCACCATTCAAATTGCATAGTTTCAGCATCACATTAACTTATTTTGTCAGAACGCATATCTGCTGTTATCAGCTTTTGTCCTCGTTCTTCAAAACAAATGCAGCCAGAGCAACACCAGAGAGATGGTGGAAAAGTAGAAACCCCCACTGTGGCCACAGGAAGCAACAGGGTTTATAGGAAATGTGGTCTTCATTTTCAGTAGCACAAAATGCTACATGTAGCACCTGTGAAGCGTATTTACATTGACATGTGTGTGTTCTCCAGGACATGGACCCTCGCCTGATATCATGGAAAGGGGGGGCGGTGCTGGCGTGTCTGGACACCACCCAGGAGATGTGGATCCACCAGAGGGAGTGGCAACGCTTCGGTGTCAGGATGCTCCGCGAGAGAGCTGCCTTCGTCTGGTGAAACCACTCACACCTTACTGGAAACTAGGAGAAAACCTAGAGAACACATGGTGGCATAGCGCTTTATTTTTTTGTTTTGAAGAGTGCCCCTGAAGTATTTCTTGTGGAAAAAAGGGTTCTGGAGTCTTGGAGGAATTTTCTGAAATATTGAACATCAGGCAACTTTTTTTTTTTTTTCAAAAATGGTTATAGTGTCGTGGAATGAAATACTTCAAATGTTTTTCCAGAAGCAAAAGTATTAAGCAGTACTGGGCATGGTGGCACAGTATACTGACTGACAATATCACCTTAAGATCAGAACACCGCTTTGTACACTATATTTGTGTATGGCTTGAATCTGAAACCCAGATGATGTCAGTGTTTTGTTTCTGTAATTGTCAATCACCTGCTTAATATTCTGTAAATATTATTGCGCTTCTCCCATGTTCAGACTCATGGAAGTTTGGAACTGTAAATAAATCCTTGACATTTCGATACACAATGGTTAAATTTCATTTTAACAAACAACACTTAACGAATGGCCACTTTTCTTTGAATTATGCAGCGTGTTCGATTTAAAAATCTCCCTTCTGCTTACCAACCAGCCTCTCTTCGCTACAACTACAGATTTTTAAACAACTTGATGGAACTACGCTTAAGTCTTACATTTAATCTGTGAGCAGTTGTGATAGGCAATACAAAAAAGACACACACACATAAGTTAACAATGAAATTGTAAGGTAACGACCCAACTGTGATGATATAGGAATAACACAAACTCTACTATTTTCACAGCGCAAATCTTTATTCAAACAGAAGGATAAAAAACAAAGACATACTAACTTCATCATTCCCAGCAGGGATGACTCAAACATTATACACATCCCTATGAGAGATCACTGTGACAGGAAGGGGTGGGGTCAGAAGCAGGAAGAAGAGAGGAAGTGATGCGGACAGCTGCTGTATCGGCCTCCCTGGCCCCTACATGTAGGAATTCCCAGAAAGGCGTCAAGAATCTGCCTGTGGCAGCGGCAGCCAATGAAGAGGGGCTTCAGCACCGTGACATCACCATCGTTTAGGTTACGAGTCGGCGCCGCACCCCACGCCTACACTGGGTGTGTAGGCGTTTACCTGGAGAGAGAAGAGGAGGGTAACAGACAAAGAACAGTCAATAATGTCATAACCATCAGGACGACATGACAGTTAAAGTGATGTTGAAATAAAACCTTTCAGTTTGAACAAGTGGAACACCAAAATTCTTCCAGTCAGATTTTGGTGTTACACATGTTCAAACTGAAAGGTTTAATAAAAAGAAAGCACTTCACTTAAAATTCGGCAGCATGACTATTTTTTTTATATGCATGTATGTATGTAAACCTTTATTTATACAGGGAGGGCCATTGAGAGCAAGCTCTCTTTTTCAAGGACGCCCTGATTACAGCAGTATATATTGTCAGAATCTGATTTTTTCGCATTCGTTTATGTGCTAGAAGTGTGATTTTCAGACTGTTCCTCAGTGATTGGAGAGAAAAAAAAAGAAATCCTCCAATCTCTCTTATCTGTTGCTCTCTACCGGAAAAACAGATAACAGAGAGTTGCAGATTTTGGGGTTATATCATGGCCAGGAAGCTACACAACCCAAGGTACTACCAAAGTTCAACAGCACTTTAAAAACAACTTGGAAGTGTTCAGGCGTTCAAACTCATTGAAGCCATCAGACACCATGATTGAAGGTTTCTGTAGACTTTGTTTGCTCGTAATAAGCTTTGTCATGCTTAACATATGCACACTTACTTAGTGATACGACAGAGTTTGTGTTTTACAACATACCAAACATTGCAATGTCAACCACAAATGACAAAATCCAGCAAGTAGTTGTGTCTTGCCATGGCATTTAAAGAGTTGTGATGACAAAATGTGATGAAGTTCGCTCATTTTGCTGGGTTTATTTGAAATGAATGTCATTCCCTACACTTGACTACAGGTATTTTCGTGTTAGTGACATCAGAGTTCAGGAAGTCAGAGAAACTGGGGTCCATTTCAAAGTCCCAAAGTCAGATTTAAGGTTGTAGGTTGAACGCTGAGGTGTATTGTATGGTGTATGGTAGGAGGCTCGCATCTACCATCTCTCCTGAAGTGATGTGAATGCAACATAATGAACGTAATACTAAGGTAAAGTCGGGATTTAGCACCTGGTGATAGGGTGTGCTACAGTTTGGCAGTGTCAAATTATGAAAACACCCACTGTTTTTCATCATATTAAGGGTAAGAGTAACAACAAGAAGTTTATCTGATGAGCAGTGATGCACTGAGCCAATTCAGAAACTCAGGAAAAAAAACACTTCCTCACCTTCCTCATCCTCCCCCTCCCATGGGTGGAGCACTGGGGCCTCCGCCGTGGTTTATTCTGCCCATCCGCCTCCTGCCACCAGGGGGACCTGGGGGACTGGAGGGCGGGAGCGAGGGGAGAATAAGGTAGTTGGGGCAGAGACAGGGAAGGGAATGAAGTGGAAGGGAGGTGTACAGAGAGAGGAGAGAGATCAATTAGTATAAAACGAGGTTAAAGAAAGGACGTGACAACAAATGACAGCAGTGATGAAATTATATGAAAGCACAGGATCTGTGAAATAAATTATTTGCATTCTAAACCAGCTGCTCTGAGTGAAATGAGTCATGTTTTCCATAGAGATATTTCTTCTACTCTGACGAGGCATATCCTATTAGTAGACTCTGCTTTCACTTGATGTCATTGCTCTCGTTTCTGTGCAATTTGCATTTTGAGGTAATACCATGCTGGTTTGAATGCACAGACAGGCTGGGGAAATCTGGGTGGGGACAGTAAATGAGAAACACACTTCTCCCCCTTAACAACTGAGGTACCCTTGAGCAAGACACTGAATTCGAAATTGCTGCAGTACTCAGTTGGCAACAGCAGAAGATTAAGGTTAGGCCTATACTGTGAATGTGTGAGAGCGAAGCAGGGCGTTGCTGGAAAAGAGCATGCATATTAAGCCAACTTTCCCTGGATTAATAAAGTAAAAATACAGACCCTAACCCTAACCCTAACCCTAACCACAGACAGCTAAGAGAAAATCCTGCTTACACAATATACACTCATCCTCCATTCCCATCCAAACAGTATTTTTAAATAGTCTGTGAACCAAACTGACGCTAAATAACACTAACTAGGGCTGGGCGATATGGACCAAAAATCATATCTCTGTATTTTTAGGCTGAATGGCGATACACAATATATATCTCGGTATTTTCTACGAAGTGGGCTAAATGTTCAGTTGTAAGTAGGGCTGGGCGATATTGACAAAATCAAATATCACAATATTTTTGACCAAATACCTCGATATCGATATTGCGACAATATTGTAGGGATGACTATTGGTGCTTTCACAAAATATTTACACAATGAGATTTTTGATAAATAATCATCAGTAAAGTGGATATAATGACTAAGTGGGTAAAGGCAAATAATAGAACAGCTAGAACAGTCTGGTAAGTTCAGAAAATTACATCACATTACTGTAACGCAGCCTTTAAAACCAGGAAAAGACAACACTTATGCGATATCACGATATTACGATATCCAAAATCTAAGACAATATCTAGTCTCATATCATGATATCGATATAATATCGATATATTGCCCAGCCCCAACACTAACATCTACTTTGTCTTTCTGTTGGGCATAAAGACATGCTGGTAACATCACTAGCAGGTCAGCTGCACCTTGCAAGTACTCAGCTAGCCTCTGTGTATCAGTAGGAGGGACTCGCTACATCTGAATAGCAATTGTGTAAATTCCCACTGTGAGCTACACTGTGCAGATAAGTTGCCTTTAATGTTTAAGATAGAGAGACATGTGATGAGCGGGGGATGTCGCAGGTGTGTGTGACAGTAGAGAAACCTACCCTCTGCCATCACTGAAGCGAGACGAACCAGCGCTTCCGCCTCCGCTTCGGTCTTTTGTCAGATCAGGCTGAACCAGCGTCTGAAAACTGGCGGAGGACAAACGTGATCAGATTAGGTGGTATCACAGTAATGTTATTACTTTTCTCAGTAACAAGTACTCTAGTGAATTACCATTTAAATTTCAGTAATAATATTTAAGTTGCCAATTAAAAATCAACAGTTACATTTATTATCACACCCTCTAAATATCAGATGAAAGTTGAATAAAATAAAAAACATCCCATCCCCCAATTAGACTTTGTTGTATGAAACGAAAAGTGGTGTGACAAATTACTGCTCCCAAGGAGTATATAACATAACACTAATAACAATAACATTACCTTTGAAATGAGTCACAAGTAATATTTAACACAATAGTTTTTAGAGTTATGAGCCCAACACTGTTAGATTAAGATCCATTTAGATACTTGTTAAAAAAAACAATAGAATATAAAGATCAAAGGTCTAGTTTTGACAGTGAAACCAGTCCACTATATTAAAAGGCCCAGTTTGATGCTAAACCTTGATGCTTCAAAACAAAAGCCTTTTGCAAGCAAATCATCGGTTTACCAGGCAAAGTGGAACTGAGAGTTAACTTCAAAGTACAGAAATACATCACCTCCCCTGATTCACATGCTGTAATAGTGGGGTTGTGGAGAAAATCATACAGCAATTTACGCTCAGTGAGGTGGACTTAAAGGCTTGGTTGACTTACAACAGGCCGATGAACTCCACCGCTCCCCAGAACATGTCAACCAGGAAAGACAGTCGCCATGGTGACTGGGTCCTGCTGTCCAGGACCTGACCTGGGACAGAGAGAAAGAGAAAGAAAGAGAGAGAGAGAGAGAGAGAGAGAGAGAGAGAGAGAGAGAGAGAGAGAGAGAGAGAGAGAGAGAGAGAGAGAGAATGGTGAGGCAGAGATAGAGACAGTAAAAGAGAGCAGAAGGTATGATAGCAATCTTATAAACAAAACCAGCGGAGTGTACACATGCCTCATCACTTTATACATCCTTTCCAGTTGTTGTCTCCTTTTGTTGACAGTCACTAGTCGTTTGTTAGCCAATCAGGGCTTGACAACAAATGACTACGGCAACACAGCAGGTAAATAAGGCAGATGGCTAACACAATACACTGATTTTTGGGACTGTACACTGACATAACAAACTAGGCAAGTGACAAACACACGGATAGACAGTCGATACGGCATTCCCGGAGCAATTGTTGTTTGTCAATTATTGCTACAGAGACAGTGAGGCTAGCTAACCAGCTAACATTAGCCTAGCTGCTACAAAGGCCTGTTAAAAACGGCTGGACCGCTAAACTGACACACATTTTTTTTTTTTTACTGAAACTGGTCGACAGTACACAGCAATATCTACATAGGTAGCTAGCTACATATTCGCTCTGAAATGGCAAACCAGTTGAAAACACTAGGAAATAAACTCACCATTTGACACGTACACCATGTTTAGCAGCAGCTAAACTGCACTCACTGCTGTTGTTTATGATTGGTTATGCACTTCCGCATTCGTCACCCTCACGCAGGTGTCTGTGGATGTCGTCATTTAGCATTAATTTGTAGGCCTATGCCATATTACCAGCATCTTCGCCATTTGGTGTGTAGTCAAAAACATGAATGGGCTTTTCGGAATATGTCAAAAATAAGGGCTTTGTTGAACATATCCATGAGATACAGGGGCGCACTTAATACTTTTTTTATTCCATCCTTTCTATATATAAATTTGGGTAGCTTAGTTTATTATTATTATTATTATTATTTTTTACTTCTTTCTCAGCTACTGAGGCAGTGCCAAGGAAAATGATCCTAAAGTTAAGTGGCAACATCTCATTAGAAGTTGTATAGCTACTTTGCTACACAGGCTTACTAACTATACTACGTTTTGTTCCATGAAATAAAATACAGCAACTAGCATCACCTTTGTGAAGATTTACCCTTCAGTTACTTCTTAAATTGATTGTTGCTAGCGAAATGCTAATCATTTGGGAAGGAGGACTACAACAGTCAGCCATAGCTATCTGGCTGTTAGTCAACCAAATGGGTTTGATATATTTTAACCAGTAGTCTCTCCCAACCTTAACAACTGCTTTGTGTGGTTTATTTTTTCCTTCATTTTTTTATTCAAACATTTATGAAATGTCATTAAAACAGATCTTTGTTTATACAGCAAATATTTTGTAAATGCACAATAAAGGGAGAGGCTGTATTTAATACCAATAACAATCCCATCAGTAATTGTGATAGATTTTCATGCTTAACAGACTGATTCTGTGCAGATACACTGATACAGGTAGGCTGACAGGCTGGAGCCTGGAGGACCTCTACGCCCCAGCTGAGGAGGAAGTAGCCTACCAGTGTTCCAGAGAAAGAAGAGGAGGTTCTTCCAGAAGATGTTTAGGGGTTTCTGAGTGGCTTGTTATATGTATTTGTTTTACTATGTTTTATCTCAATTTCATAAATGTAATTCATTATAATTTGTTTGCTGTGGCTTTGTCTTCACTTATTGGTGCTTTTGAAGTTTAATTTGCTGAAATTAATAATTTTGTACCCCTCACACACCAAATTTGGATAAAATCACTTGCCCTGGACCCCCAACCTGCCAGTTTGCACCCCCTGTGTTGATAGCCAGTACAAGACCAGAGGGGTTTTCCAGAAAGCAGGATTGGCAAGTTATCCAGATTTGTTAAATCAGAATTCACAGAAATCCGGGATTTTCTGTTCCAAAAACTGAGATCAGAGTAAGTCTAGATCAGTTACTATGGCAACTTATGTTCTCAAGCTAACCTGCTCTGTGGCTGGTTTACTTGAGGCTGACTTGAGTTAAACCTGACTGAGCCTGCAGCATTTAAGCATCACACAGTCAGTTTGTTCAACTTTTCTGGAAAATGGCTTTAAACCTGTCATGAGAGATACCACTGACATGGAAGCTCAAATTATTTGCAGGGCTTTATGTTGAGAGAGGGTGACCACGATGTATTTATATATTTTTGTACCCACCTGTAGCATATCATCGCGAGCGTTACCATTTTTCAAAAGAGTCAATTTATCTGAATAGCCTTCTTCAGCCTCACATTTCCCCCCCACCTCTGTACAAACGTTATCTTCATTTATTCGCTACTGGAAGCTTTCTGTATAACATTGTAGAGATAAGAGATATGAATGTGATAAACCTACCATTTATGTAGGTGTGTGTGTCCTGGGGGTAGGCTAGTTGCTCTGATGAGCTCTTTCATGCCATCAATTATTACTGTTCAGAGTAAGGGCCAGCTCCTCTGCTGCTGTGAAAGTTGGTGCTGGGACCCCCACCCATTTTACAGCCTCAACCTTCTTCCAATTAGCTACAGAGTGGAAGTCAAATAGCCAAAGTCTAGGCCTACATTTAGGCTACTATTAAGAAAATGAAGTAGTTACAAGCAAATAAAATCCTACGAGTTTGAATTATGTTCTTATACTTTTTTTAATTTGTTGCCAAGTGCATTTCATGCTGTCTGGATTATTAAATATTAAAAAAAAAATTAAGAGTGTGCAATTCAGGCAATAGCCTATGTTGCATCCCTCCTATTAATTAAACATTAGTTTACAGAGGTCTGTTAAATGTTGAATGACTAAAACAAACATTAAACTTGATAGTTAACTCACACATTAACTCTCTACAATTTTTTACCATGCCAAGTCTCACAAGTGTTGCTGATGTGTATTTATTTATTTTGTTTTAAATATGCTGAAATTCACTACAAGCTGTCATTAATATTTTTTGTTCAGCTGGAGTGAAATATAACGCTCTGCTCTGCTTGTCGCCTCTGAATCCACGATGAAGTCTATTTCCAGTCCTCAATTGAAGATGGCTTTATAAATTCACCCTGAACGCGCATAGTTTAGTCTCAACCTATCCGGAGTTGATTAAGCAAGATCACTGAAATCTTAATTAGTTGTGGAACCGAAAATTCCCGCTATGCCGTGTCTAGCTCACTCAAGTCAGAATTCATGATTTAGTTCAAGATTTCTTAAACCGTCTTTCTGGAATACCCCTCAGGATGTGAATTCTGTTTCAAATGCTAGCTACTGTGATAGACGCCTTTTTTATTTGTCAATTTAATTTTTGAAAGTGCATTACATACATACATACATACATACATACATTGTCCAAACAGTCAAGTGATGCTTTGTGGGTTTTGCCATGGATAAAGTGAATAAAAACAGCAGACTGCCACACCCACACAGACAGCTGCCACAGACAAGTCAATAATGTTTGTGCAACATGACTTCTGTATTAAGCACACAACGGTAAAGACAGACTGGATATATCTGACTATTTAACCTAATTTTCTACAGTGTATACTGAACTTAAGTTACTGAAATTTGTTTATAAAACACAAACAATGAGAAAGCTTGGGAAAAGGTCTGGAAACAGACCTGGCCCTGTAAGATGGCCCCATATTCCTTGGCCCGTATCCAACTACACAGAGCAGAAATCAAACCTAATGAGTCCAATTAGATTCTGCCCATACCATCACAGATCCATGAGCATGTTGAGCAGGTGGCAACAGAGAACAGACGTCATGGACTGAAGGCATCCTGTGGTTTTTTTCTCCAAACATAAACCTGCCCGGATGTAGTAACAAAAAGGTGAAAGACGGCACATCAGACCAGATTACTCTTTTCCATTGGTCTGGGGTTCAGGTTCTGTGCTCTCTTCACCAGGTTTTTGTGTGCCGGCCTCAGATACTGGTTTCCGATTGGCAGCTATGCCATAAATACCAGCTTTGTGAAGCTCACGCCGTACAGTTTTAGTCGAGACTGTGCCAGAGAGGTGTCTATTCAATTCTGTGGTAATTTTAGAGGCCGTAGTTTCGGGGTGTTTGTCGACTATCTCGATGAGTGTCTGTCTATCCTTTTCGGTGAGCTTTGACTTGCGCCCACTGTTCTTCTTTGCTGATGCAGTCTGTCCATGTTTCTCATATGCAGTCATGACTTTGGAGACGGTTCCCCTCGACACATTGAGCAGCTCTGCAGTTTTTGTGACCGATGTCCCTGCAAGTCGGGCACCGACTATCTGGCCTCTTTCGAACTCTGTTAGTTCACTCATCTTGCTTTAACCATTTAAATAAAACTGCTGATTGTCAGACTTCTTTTAAAGCTGACGGACCATCAAGTTAATAAGTCCTCTGTGCAGCTGCCTTTGTAAGCTTGGATCAGATACTTCACAGCTGAAGTCCTCTTTCCTGTGGTGTTTCCGGTATTTTGTCCACTCTAGCACCCAGTGTCCCTTCCCAGCAGACCTGCTCATGGGTATCTGGACAAAAAGAATAAAAACATACTTGTTACTGTACAGTTATTAACTTCAGGACTATATTTATTTTTGCACAATGTCTGTCTGCAACCTTAACATTAACGGCTGGTATAAGCCATCATAGGCAAAGGAGACTGTACCAAGATGCAAGATAACTAAACACAAACTTCCATAGTAAATCAACATCTCTCCTAGATTCAAGAACCGGTAGATTAACCAAAGAAGCTATTAGCGTTTCAATAAAATCTGATAACATACGAGTCATGTTAGTGCTATAATTATGGTCAAATTACCATAAAAGAGAGAGAGAGAGAGAGAGAGAGAGAGAGAGAGAGAGAGAGAGAGAATGGTGAGGCAGAGATAGAGACAGTAAAAGAGAGCAGAAGGTATGATGGCAATCTTATAAACAAAACCAGCGGAGTGTACACATGCCTCATCACTTTATACATCCTTTCCAGTTGTTGTCTCCTTTTGTTGACAGTCACTAGTCGTTTGTTAGCTAATCAGGGCTTGACAACAAATGACTACGGCAACACAGCAGGTAAATAAGGCAGATGGCTAACACAATAGACTGAGTTTTGGGACTGTACACTGACATAACAAACTAGGCAAGTGACAAAGACACGGATACAGTCGATAAGGCATTCCCGGAGCAACTGTTGCTAGGGAGACAGTGAGGCTAGCTAACCAGCTAACATTAGCATAGCTGCTACAAAGGCCTGTTAAAAACGGCTGGGCCGCTAAACTGACACACAATTATTTTTTTTACTGAAACTGGTCGACAGGACACAGAAATATCTACATAGGTAGCTAGCTACATATTCGCTCTGAAATGGCAAACCAGTTGAAAACACTAGGAAATAAACTCACCATTCACGTACACCATGTTCAGCAGCAGCAGCAGCAGCAGCAGCAGCAGCAGCAGCAGCAGCCTCCGCCTCCTCCTCCTCCTCCTTCTTCTTCTTCTTCTTGTTTTACGGCGGTTGGCATCCAGTTTATTGGTGCGTTGCCGCCTCCTTCTGCTCCGGAGTGTGGATCAGACAATAGATTTACATTTTATCTTCCATTCTTTACAACCTATTCCTACTATAAAATCCCTATCCATGTCAACCACCCTAGCATCCTATCCCTGCTTATCCATCATATCCTATAAGAAAAAAAACAACCTGTATCCCTTCAGAAAGCTAACAGTGCCCTGATATGTGCTCTCTCACCCATGCTCAGTAATCCTTTTAATGTGAAGTCTAGTTTTTTCCACCCATCGTAGTGCAACCAACACTGCCAACATCTCCACTGTGTAAACCCCTAACTTATTGGATGTTCTTCTGTTGATTCCAGCTCCTTTTGCTGGTACTGCCACTCCCAAATCCTGTCACTCCTGTCTCAGTTTTTTTAGCACCATCCGTATAAATCTGTGTAAAATCACTATACTCTTTCATTACATGATAGTTGAATGCACTTACCAAATCATTTTTATCTTTTTCTTTCATTTTTACCTTTTCACTGCACTCATTCTTGTACAGGTCACTCTCACACAGGTGTCAGTGGATGTCGTCATTTAGCATTATTTTGCATGCCATATTACCACAGATGCCCCCTCTCATGTAATGTTATTAGTAAACTTGGGGAAATTAGTTAGAAAAATAGCCAACTGCTGCACACGCTTAACTCAGATGCATTTTTTTTTTAAATTCAGTAGCCTATATGCGTCAGAGCCACGTGTGCGCAGCAGTATTTTTCTGAATAATTGACCAACCAGACCTACACTCATCAACCCAGGTGTGCGCTCACTGTGTTGCCAAAATGCATCTGAATTAATTTAGGTTAACACTGAACATGTACATATGTTCAATGCACTGAAACGTTGTCCTTATCTACACTGTAATGAGAAAAATGGTGAGGGTATAGATTTTGTATATTTTCGTTTATAACCAAATACCTAACCAAGTATTAGATGCACTTTATAAAGTGTCCACACAGTGGATTTTTTTATGGTGTATTGCCATGACATGACATGACATGCTTAATATTTGAGAAAAATATATGCCATAGTCTGTAATCTATTAGTCCCCCTATCTATGTGTGAAAGGGAAGCCAGTGGATTCTGTCAAACAAAAGACCAAATCCTTCCAGTGTCCAGCATGTAGTGCATGCTTTTCTACCTCAGCTACCTTGAGAAAGCATGAATTGGACAAACACCAGAAGGTTACAGAACCAATATTCCTGGTTGATGAAGACAAAGGAATATTTGTTACAGCCCAGGACAAATCTGGACCACATACCATAATTCACATCAAGGGCGTCACTTTATGTTGAAAAGTGGTGGGGACATAAGGGCTCAGATGAAAAAACATTTTTTAAACGGTCTTCAACATATTTGATTTTAGGCAATGTAATGGGAGGATCGGTCTGAGGTCAGAGTAGATAATTACGGCGAGAAAATTTTTTTTTTTTTTTAGCTGATGTTACTTTTTTTTGGACAATGCGCATTTGTTTCTTCTATATTTACATTGCATTGTATGTTGTCGTATTGTGCAAATAAACCTCAAAGCGTTCTCATTTGTTAGTTAACATTTCTTGGTGCAAGCTATTTTTCAGAACATTTTAACAAATTATGCTTTTAAAAAGTGATGGAGACAATCGGCCATTTCAAAAAGTGGTGGGGACATGTCCTCAGCGTCCCCAGTGTAAATGACACCTATGATTCACATGTGCAAGTCCTGCAGTAGGCAGATCCTTGATTGTGAAGTAGCGGGCTGCAGACAACTTATGGTTACAGCCACGGCCGGATTATCCAATGGGCATTCTGGGCACGGGCCCAGGGGTCCACGTGCACTTGGGGGCCCAAGCAGCACAAAAAAAAAAAAAAATACAAGAAATGTTTTTTTCTTAAATTGAAATTTCAGGTCATGACACCATATATAACCAATCAAAAACACGCTCATATTTTTTTTTTTACCTAAACAGAATGATATAATTGGTCAGGTGTGGAAACCATGGTTACACCCCGCCCCACTCTCCCCTATGCTGCCGTCTCTAACCGACCCGACCGTTCAAAAATGAATGAAACAAGCAGAAGTAAGTGCAGCAAACGAAAGAGAAAACGAGAAAAATAGGAGAGGGAGGCGTCACTATTACAGTAAGAAATGTGCCATCTATCGACACATTTTTCGTTAAACGAAATCAGGATGAAAACGTTGTTAACATTAATGACGTCGTTGAGGAAAAGATGATGTGCAAGATAATCCGGGACCCCAGTGCGTTGTCACTGGTGCCACTGAATGCCATCGAATCTGAGCTTGTCAGGAACTTGGACTTTGATGAAGTTGTGACTGAGTTTCCTAATAGGAAAGCCCGGAAGAAGTCTTTCTAAGGGCAACTGGAGAGAGGAGAGGTGGAGAGGAGGAGATCGTCAGACAGACAAACAGACAGACAAGATACAGAGACAGCCCCTGGAGAGCAGAGGAGGAGAACAGGAGAGACACAGTCAGACAGGAAAGAGACAGCAACAGGTGTGTGTGTGTGTGTGTGTGTGAGGACAACTTACAGTAAACATAGTATTATCATTATCATACCAAACCAAGTTGGCTAGGGGCCCAGCAAACATTTGTGCCCAGTGGTCTCTAACTTGATGATTCAGGCCTGGTTATGGCTACTGGCAGAGAATGCATGCATCTTGAAAGAGTAAAGTATTTCAAGCTCCAACAACCACCTCCTCTGCTACAGACTAGTTCCATTAAGGAGATGCTTGAAAAGGGACTGATCTCCAGTTCAACAAAAGAGGAATGCAGTCAATTAAATCACAAAGCCACACAAGACGGAACTGCATGTGTCTATCCAGTCTACTTTTCACTTTATACAGCAAGTTCAGTGCAAATAAGAAATATAGTTGAATACATGTGGGACTCCAAAAGAATGCCTCCCAAACTGCCAGAGGAGATGCAAAAGGAGGAAACCAAGTGCCCTTATTGTCCAGGTCCTACACCACCAGATCTGTCAGAAGAGAAAATTGTTACAAAGAAGGGAACAGTTTACGGGATTCTTACAGTTCACAAAGGTTTGTCTGCTTAAATGACTTTTTTATAATTTTTTTTGTTCTATTTTTTTATAACACAGGGAAAAGGGAAAAAAAATCAATGCATGTGAAAAACTTGTCGTAAAATTGAGAAACTTCAAATTTTGATTATTATCACCATGTCCTGAGGTGATAAAAAGTAGCTTGTCCAAAGAATATTCATGTGTGTGTGTACGGTGTATATCGTGGGTGGATGTTGGGTGGGAGATGGCTTATGCTATACTGTGACAGCAAAACAATTAAGTTCAAACTCTGGATATACACAGTATTTAATATATACCTATCCTGTAGGTCATAAAAATTCACCATATCATGTAACTGTTTACTTTTTTTTTCTTTTTAGGTGTCCATGTCTACATCAAAACTTGCCCTGTCTGCAAAGATTTCAGATTTCAGAATTACTTGACAGGATTCCACAATTACAACAACAGAGTGTTTCTTACCCTTCAGTTATGTTCATTCATGACACATTTACTTAAGGTAAATTTTTTTCATTGGACAACCTACCAACATGTAATGGCAGTATTTTGTGGATAATGATGTTGTAAATACAGTACAACTAATCGCTTGGTCTTTAACAGAGCCACACTGCTATCGGACGGTTCATCAGTGCCATGGAACATCACACAACATCACAATCCACCACAACACCATACAGAGGGCTTTTTTCCACTACTCTGCACTGACAGCCTACTCATACGACTTCTTCTGCTACAGATGTGGCCACCACCCTCCAGTGGCAATATCAGGTGCTAACTGGAATTTGTCTTTTGATGTGCCTGGTATGTGAATACTTTGTAATACGCATTGAGGTCTAAAAGTATTGTTGTATTTGTGTTGAAAGTCATTTAAAAAAAATGTTGAAGCTTGCAGAAATGTAATTTCAGAAGCTACATTACTCATAGTAGTAGTAAAAGTATCAACAGAGAGGCATCAATATGTGTATTGTTGGGTGAAGGGTTACACACTCTGACCTTTTGCTTTGAAATGGAATATGTGGGCCACAATTCAGTTTTAGACAATGTCCAGTTCATCTAATATTTTTTTTTTCCATGGAGAAAAATCTTTTTTCTGTGGTAAATTGCAAGGCATGACCCTTAAATCTTATTGACTACTTTATTTCCATAACTAGTGAGTCTGCTGAAGAGGCCTAATGCCAACGATGTGAAAGATGATGATCTATCTGTCAACATCACTGCAAAGTGGGACCGACTTGAGAAAGAAATAATAGCAAGTGGAATCTGCGAAGGTTTGTTATTGTACCTCCATCAAGAATTGGGGATGTGGTCCTGAAAGATCCTGAAAGGTCTCACCAACAAGCCAACTACTGAGCCTAAACCATGTAAAGGTCCATGATTGGATGAGGAAGAACTTCTTTGTTTGAAGGAATCCAAAAAGGTGCAGTATTTTTACAGTGGTCATTATTTCTACATAGTTTCCCTGTTACCCATATATTTACTTTGCACTGGTACAGACTTTTTTTTATTATGCCGCCTGCAGGCAAGCAAGCAGTGAGCTCATTAAAGCTTGCTCAGATCTGGGTGTTTCAACAGAGGGGTGCGAGACAGACTTAATAAACAGACTTAAGGAAATACTTCTCTACAAGGATGTTTATCCCAAAATGTTTGCCAAGCTGCAGAGAACAGGGGGTAAGGATAGAAATATATACTCATTTGAACACATACCAGTGTTATTTAAGTTCAATAAAACATGCTTATCCCAAAAGGATAGATCATTTTGATAGTTATTTCATCTTTACATAGTCTGTTAAGTTGTTGTGCTTCCCCCTTGACCTCAACTGTAGGTATAGAGTTAAGAATAATTAAATATGACTATAACAATGTTTTGCAACTTACAATAGCTGTTCCTGTATTGGTAACATCAGTAATCATCAGTTGTCTCCATCTAGGTGGTGTATTGCACATGGGCTGCACTCACTCTGTCGTATATTATTGTTCCCCACTTTTGTGGCAAGAAAGTGCAAGGGACCATGCAGACGGCCTTTTAAGCTTTGCACATCCCCCAAACATCTACATTTCTGATATTGCTGGTCGTGTTGCAAGACACACCAACAACAGAACAGAACAGAGGTTTTTTTCATCCTCATGATGGAAGGCTTTGCGTGGCTTCAAAGGAAAACATACAGGCAGCACAAGACAAAACTCTGAAGGTGCAACTTCCTTGGGTGAAAAATCTTCTGTTCAGGAGGAATAAGACCGACTTTCAAAAGGATGACAAATCAGGAGACAGATTTCAAAGGCCACATCCCATTACAGGGTCCTCATAACGCTACTCCCTGTATGACCGCTTTCACCAAAAGAACCAGACTCGGCCAGAGGAAATACTGCACAGCCTCAACATCGTACCTGATCTGTGCTGACTGTCTCAGCTCACCAGGCCACATGCGAGCGTCCAGTAATGAAGTTTGCTGGTGAGGTGAACGACAGCTGAGGCAGTCTTCAGAGGCCGACAGTATCCATGACAATATACTGTCCCCTGGACCTTTGTTATGAAGTAAATGCACAGATGTACCCCGGAGTAACTCTTTACTAAAGGATAAAAATTCTAACGATAAAATTCGGCAAGCTATGGGACAATATTTTCAGAATAATGACAATGGACAGGCTACACCCATTACATTGTGGGAAGCTGCTAAAGCCACAGTACGTGGGGAAATAATAGCATATGCCGCTTCGAAAAACAAAAAGTCACAAAAGCAAAAAATTGAAATAGAGAAACAAGTAGGAAGACTGCAAAACATACATTAAAAAAATGGAGATAAAAAATTTTCACAAGACAAACGTAGCATGTGGATAGCAGTCCAAAAGCATTAAAGTTCTTGGCATTTAAGTTAAAAAAAAAACAGAAGGAGAGAACTATAATTTCTAAAATTAAGGATGAAAACTCTAACTACCAAACTGAAAAATCTAAAATGGCAACACGTTTTCTGAAATATTATCAAAATCTCTATAAAGGAACAGAATGTTAAGGGGCTGAAGTTACATTTGAATTCTTTAGATTTAACCAACGTGTCAGAGACCAAAAGACTGTCAACTAATTCGACTTCCATTTATATTTGAAACGTGTGAAGCATTTAGATTTCATGAAAAGTTTATTGCATGGTTAAAAATAATGTATCAACATCCAAATGCAAGAATTAGAGTAAACGGGACACTTTCTGAAGTATTTAACAGGAGGGACAAGACAACTTTGTCACCACAGATATTTGCAATATGTGTGGAGTAGGGTTTGGTGTTATTGCATTGCAAATACAAGTTCTGGGTCAAAGTTGAGTGATAGAGACTCATGTAGTATATATGGAATGTGGCTTATTTGTTTTCTAAACCCAAACAGAATGGTGACAGTGGGTTTTTGTGTTTAAAAACCCTATGCTGAAACTATCATGAAGCCTTTTGTAAACATGATAAATAATCTGGTAGTTATTACATAGTAAACATGAAAACGGTCCAATTTGACCAAAACATCACAGAAAAGTTGAAGGCACAGCTGATATTCAGGAAACATTTTATTTAAAGAAATAAAGCTCTGAATTGAAGAAGTATATAAAAAAAGAAGAATCATCATATCACCTTCACATGTTAAGGTGGGAGTATATTCACTGAGAATGTTCACTAGCTTTACAATCTTGTGAACAATTACACAATTATACAATTCAATATTACAAGAATAGAACACAATGTTCTACTGATATGTCACCAGCAATCAGCAGCATCAGCAAATCAGGCTTATTCTGCATATGTTTGTCAAAATAAGTCATCTGTCAAAATACAAAAAACAGCCATCCAACTGGTGATATGGTGATATGCCACAGCCAAGCTCTATATGGAGCCAAATCATGGCTCCTCATCCTGTGAGGTTTCTTAGTTGACCAGAGAGAGATGTTTGGGATACAACGATACAAAACAATAATACAACAGTCCAATGTGTGTGTGTGTCTGTCTATGTCCTCTTGCGCCTGAAGAGGCCACAGAGCCAAGAGACCCACTTTTTCTTCTTCTTCTTCTCTTTCAGCTCTGTTGTCGCTGGAGCAACCTGTCGAGTAAAACAAAATGTAAAACTGATGTTTCCTTTGGCATTGTTTCTGAGCATCATGCTCATACCATAGCAGTAGGAAATGGCCTGTGTTTCAGGAAAGTTACAGTTTACACAGTACCATGGTTAAGGAGTTTTAGCTTTGCAGTAAAACTGCACTGAATGTAGGAAATATTAGGGAAACATCTTCCTGATATTGAGTTGCAACCCCACAATCCACATGTCAATTTGTGCTTGCTATAGATTTAATGAGGGAAATCAATAAGGGATAGTGGCTTTTACCTGGATTCACCTCATCAGCGTACTTCATGAAAAGAGCAAGTGTCCCTTATATTTTGTCCATTCAGTGTATGCCTTAGGTTTAACACTAACCATGTGCTGCAGACTGTGACTTTGAAAACATGTTGCTTTGAATGTTGGCTCACCTCCAGCTCTGTGCTCCAGAACTCCTCCCTGCTCTCCTTGCGCTCCTTCTGCAGACGCAGCTCCAGCAGGGTCTGGACTCTCTCTGTCTCCCCCTCTTCTCGCCGGACTGGGATGTTCACGCTGAACGGGGTTTCATCTCCGCTCTTGGTGCCTTCAGCGAAGCTCACAGAGGGCTTCAGGTGGTTGAGGATCTCTGTGGCTATGAAGCTGCAGGCCAGCAAGGCGATCTGAGGATCCTCCATCAGCCCCTGTCTGCTCAGCCAGACGTAAGGAAGGGCCTGATTCAGAGCGACTTTCAGGGGCCAGGACAGATCCAGGCTCAGTTTGATCTGCGAGAGGAGAAAGTGGGTGAGTTTATACACTGAATTTATACACCGAATGTACAAAATATTGGGGACATCTTCCTGATATTGAGTTGCGTTATGTCAGTGAAGTGAGTTTGAAGTGAGTTCATGTTCCTTTTAAAATTTGATGTTTTTGTTTTAACCCCAAATGAAATCAAAACAAACCTCCTGCTCGGGGTCGGTGAGGCGTTCGAGGTTTCGGAGGAAGACTCTGTTGTGTTTGTACTTGGCCGCGTCCTTCTGCAGCAGGGAGTGGATGTGCTGCACCATCTCCCTCTCAAAGGTGCGGTTCTGCAGTTGCTGCGGCCGGTACAGAGTCTTATCTCTGCCTCGAAAAAGTTCCACCAGGATGCATCTGATGGTAGACTCCTGCACCACAGCTTTTTCCTGTGTTAGAACATAAGATTTTGGTTGGCTCACCTGAACCCAGTGCAGATGGAGCTTAGGTAGTTAGGAGTTTGTAATCTTTGACCTGCACTAATATAAATGTGCTGGTACTGTTGGCATGTGAGAAGCCAGTGGAAACAGGCCTGTCATTTAAGGGTTCAAGTTTGGGGTCCCAACCTATAATTTCACAAACACTTTCTTACACACTGTTTTATTTAGCTGAAGTAAACCTACTGTAGTCAGAAGTGGTTGGACAGCAGCAGAGTCACCAGACCGTGGTTGGGGAGGAGAAGACTGGAGAGCTCTGAAGCCGTACACAAACCCCTGGCCTCCTCTCCTTCCTGCAGTTCCCGGGACACTGAGCAAAGACCGACTGTCTAGCCCATCAGTGACAGGCTTGGTCTCTGCAAACAGTTCTGTCTCCGGGAACTGCTTCAGGAAGGCAGCCAGGCTGCAGTCGAGGGCCAGAGGGTTCTTGGCTAGCGAGCTGCTGTCCGTCGGCGTCTTCACCTCCTCATAGTCGTCACCAACAAAGAAAGTGCCGTCCACCCACACGACATCTCTGTTGGACGAGCGGGGCTTGGTGACTCTGCTCCGGTGTTCCAGGATGTCCCGGTCAGTGATCCTGCGCAGGGCCTTCTGGAAGACCTTGGTGCGCCGGATCCACGTTCCATACTGCTGGAACATTTTCTCCCGCAGAGATTCAGGGAGAAGCTGAGAGAACAGCCTGGTCTCCATCTCATCTCTCTCACCGGGTGCTAAGAGCAGAAAAGAAGGATCGGTCAGGCAGTGTCATAATACTGGGAGCAGAGAACAAGGAGGGGTGAAGCAGTGTCATAGTGGAGAGTATTTCTAAAGTAAAAAAAAATCATGGGACCGGCCAGACCTCCACTCCTCCCTGCAACATGAATCTGGTTGTGTCGAGAACACCTATTGCATGAAGTGCAAGGTATTGTGGGATGTATAGCAATAAATGACCATAGCTTCTTCCATTTGATCACCTTGGTTCGAAGCACCTGACAGCTCGGCCTGCCTGCCTGGCTGGTACATAGTCAGGACGGCCTCGATGATGACATGCGGGATTGAGCAGAGGAGAGCAGGGTCTCTCATCGCCAGCAGTTTCTTCACCTACAGCAACAGACCAGGCATTTTTATGAGAGGCAGTCCAGAAAGATTTGGAACAAGGACAATTTTTAGGAGGATTTTGTCAAGATAGGGTGTTAGGGGTTCAACTCCCACTGGGACAATCCATTCTGAAAATGCATGTGCTCACAGTATTGCATGAAAAACATATCCAACAAATGGGATGCGATTGGCACTGATGTCCAGTTGTACCTGAATAGATGATCCAAAGCTCTTCATGAGGCGGCTCTGGAGCAACACGGCGGCTCTCCTGGTGTTACACTGTGGAGGAGGGAGACCGGTATCCACGGCAACACCTGGAACTCTCCGCAGGGTCTCCAGAGTCACAGCACTCATCTGGACAAGCAGAGGAGAGGTGTTCACAATGAAGGAGAGAAGAGAAGAGAAGAGAAGAGAAAAGAAGAGAAGAACAGAGTTAGATAGTAGTAGTTGTAGTAAGGATAGTAGTAGTAGTAGCAGTAGCAGCAGCAGTATTAGTAGTAGTAATAATAATAGTAGTATTAGTAGTACACCTACATGGAGGCACAAGGCCAGCAGTTGCTGCTGATCCAGCCGTCCGACACCAAAGCCGTTCAGTGGGTGGAGCTTCAGCATCAGCTGGATGAGCAGATCCTCCACTAGCTCACTGCTGACAGTGAGTGTAGCAGGGAGAGGGAGGCAGTCTGCTGTCTGTCAAATCACAAGCTGGTGAGTGTTTGCATTTAATTCATCAGCTTTTATATTAGAACTAACTGACTTCAAAATCTTTTCAACTTTTCTCCTCAGCTTGCATTTCTCTGATTTCTTTTCATAGCTTTCCTCCCCCTTCTCTGTCTTAGATCATCATTCTAATATCACAGGAATAGTTTGATAGCGCTTGTCAGGACACCATGGCTCTGACCTTTGAACTCTCATTATTGGTTGCTTGTTGGTGATGTAGGAATTTAAGCTTATGTTACTGTTGCAAACGCTTTAAGTCTTGAAAATGTCTAAAAATGTAAAAGTTACCTACTGTTTTTTTTTGTTGTTTTTTATATGAACTTTACTGAAATTATACGTGACTGCAAACACAGTGCTTCCACTGCAAAACTGTCACTCTGAAAACAATTCTGAATCATTTTTGTCATCATACTTGAGAGTTTTATGTTATTCATGTCATGCATTTTAAAATGTGTCAGCTGAATAAAAATTAAAATAGAATACAACAAAAACATAAACGAATCTAGACAGGATTAAGTTTAATTGAAAGTAAGTTTAACTCGTCTCACTCACCAGTCTGTCCTGGTTAGGTGACAGCTGATCTGGGACCAGCTGGGCTATGTTCAGAGCCACCAGGTGAGCAACATACTGCTGGAGGATGGGTGAAGAGACCAACAGAGCTTTCTCCAGCACGGCTCTGGGCCCTAAAACCTCCTCCAAGCTGCCCAGGACGCACTTGGCCACCTGCAAATATACACCTTAGATATAATATGGTGGCAACATATAGGCCTACTGCTGATCTTACACTGCAATGCATTTTCTTTTTGTGTTAACAAGTCATTCAATGTATTTTGACATAATATTTTCAACACATTAAAGGGGATTCCTCCTGCACTTGCAGCATTTGAACATGCCGGCAGCACAGTATCACCTGGTAGTGCGCAGTGGGCTGGAGCAGACAGTTGGCCTCCTGCTTCTCCTCCGTCACCTGGACCCAGGGGAAGGAGGGAGAGAGGAGGCGCTGTGTGTTCAGAGAGCCATGGGCCTGCAGACAATCCACAGGCTCAAGGGCACAAGGGCTGATCTGGAGAGCACAGAAGACCAACATGAGACATGAACTTGAGTTTCAACCATGAAGATTTAATGAAGGGGAAGCATGCATGTACTGTGTAACTCACCAAGGGAGGGAGCAAAATCATAAGGTGAGATTTGATCAACTATACATGTAATATAGGTAAGTCAATAAGTTTAATAGTTGGAGCATAACGTAATAAAATAATTCTGCAGAAGCCTGAACTGTAACTACTAGAGCATCTTGTGATTATCTTTGGATTCAAAGGTTCTCATTTCATATCACATTGAATACACATCCATGATAATGTACCTGAACTGCCAGCTGGGACATGACTTGTTTGAGGGAGTAGCTGTGGACCAGCTCCGTCCAGGTCTGGATCCTGGGCTGGGTCTGGGCCTCAGCTTTCTCCACCTCAGAGGGACAGGAGTCCATGATCTCTACAAGGCAACCTGAACACCATGGAAAATAACATACAGCATGGTATGATACAGCATTTA
This sequence comes from Centroberyx affinis, assembly GCF_046629955.1. Classification (NCBI taxonomy): domain Eukaryota; kingdom Metazoa; phylum Chordata; class Actinopteri; order Beryciformes; family Berycidae; genus Centroberyx; species Centroberyx affinis. The sequence continues at coordinate 100,703 of NW_027278980.1, read as the reverse complement.
TTCAAGTTATTCATTTATAGTACAATATTACTACAGAGAAAGACACCAATGGCTCAATGAAATGTTTGAGGCCTCAAAGAAATGCAGCAGGAGCCTTGACAGCAGACAGACACATATTAAAGCTGTAACTCCCCCATGTGAGGCTGATCAGGGCCTGGTTTCCCAAAAGCATTTTAGTATTAACCAAGAGCATCTTGCTGCTATGATGCTTTTGGGATCCTGATCCCAATACATTGCTGTCTATACAGAGAATTATCCGATTTCACCTGTTTTTCCCTCTTACAACATCAAATTTGTGTTACAAGAGGGAAAAGTGTCAAATTTGAGCTTTGCAGTGTAAGTCTAGCCGTAGTGTTTCATTAGGTGACAATATAACAAACTGTAACATTTCACTGACACTTAGGATGCTAAAACGTAGGATTTGTTTTAGGCTTGAACAGGTTAAGCAAGTGAAATTAGGTGAGTGAGTGAAAAAAATCATACCTTTGCAGGGTCTTGGAGAAGGTGGTTACTGATAAGTCAGTGGTGAATGCACGCTCAAAGCAACAGCAGACAACAAGGTGAAAACACAGTCAAACGCAGTCGTGAAGACGTGGTGTGTACGCAGAGGGAATCCGTGTAAACTGACACACAAGGCGCATCTTGGACCTGAAACTCTGATTCCATAGATTCTAAACTCCACAACTCTCCATTGTGCCCTGTGACATCACAGTTCAATGTTGAAGAGATGCTGCTAAAATGGAAAAGCTCTATTTTTATTGCTCAGTGTATTTAGTTTATTGTATTTTATTTTATTTCTGGGCCTGTCCATGCTGGCAGCTTGGAGGAACTGGGAAAACAATAGGTGGGGTCAGTGGAGGCAGAGGATTTGCCTTGATGCCGCTCCATTAAAAACAAAGACACAGATGACCATGAAGTACATGAGATAACAGTCATACAGCATACCATACATACAAAAACACATGTGCCAAATCCACACTTACACATTATCCTTACACTATGCAATATAAGAACTACTGAGTAAAATAAGAGTGCCCACCCTTTAATAAAGTGACCTAATGCCTTACAAAGGCCCTTCATTTACCTGACTTCTAATGCTTCCATTAAAAATCACCTAGCCTGCACATTCAGGTGACACACAGTCTCTGTGTAGGAACCATATGGAGGCATGAGGTTGGACAGCTAATGCTCTGGTACCTCTTCCAAGAAGGAAGGGGTTTGAAGAAAGAACTGACAGGGTGTGATGGGTTGGTGGACAGTTTCTCCCTGTGAATACAGCTGGCATATGGAGCTCAGTGATCTTAGATGATGTGCTTGTAACTCTCTCCAGCTGCTTCCTCTCTTGAGCTGTTGTATTGACATACAATGTTGTGATGGAGAGGGTTAGCACACTCTCAGTGACAGTCCTGTAGAACCATAGCTTCCAGGGTCACAGCAAATTTACTGAGCTGATGCAGGAAGTCTGTGATGGGCCTTGCTGATTATAAGGCTGGTGTTGGCCTCCTGCTTCAGTTTATGGGAGTTGGCAATCCCAAGAAACTTCAAGCTTTTAGGATTATATGCGTGCACAAGAGAGAATGAAGAAAAACAAGGAACAAACTATCTTTTATTATTATTTATTCAATATTTATTTCTGCTCAAAACCTTCTTGAAGAGATTTATATAGATTTCCGGCATAGTTATCTCCCCGAACTTTCTCCTCTCCTCTCCTCCACTTCCCTTAGCTCCTTTGTAAATAGGCCAATATATATATATATATAAATTTTTAAACAAGGCAAGTTCAATTATGAGAGCACGCCAGGGTTTGGTGGGAAAATGTTTTGTTTTACTAATTCTGTACTATTTAGGGGCCGGCAGCAGCTGCTGCCCATGCTTGACAATTGTGTTCGACATGGCATTACGGCTCCTCAAGGTGCAAGCTTACCTTTTTTCAGCTCTGTGCATGGCCTCCTTTCATCCCAAGAAATAAATACAAATATAGCAAGATAAAACACAATGTATGAATCACAACACATAGGCTATATATGGTTAATATGCTCTTCTGACACTCCGGAGTAATTACGCTGTACGCTGCAGGCCGTAATCTAAAGCGTTACCCTAAAATGTGTTTAAGAAAGTGTGACATGTTATATAGGACAGTGATGCAGAATATTATAGATAGCAGCTTTAAATATAGTTAAATATCATGTTACATAGAATGACACTTGTGAGCATTTGAAAACATATGGAGCCTGAAGGAATGGTCCGTGTCAGATCCCGACCAGTGGAGACAGAAGGATGGTGTCAACTGTGGTGTGTTCGTCTGCACAGTTTTGGTAAAGAAAAGAAAATTTGGTGAATTACTTAAATGCATTAAATCCATCCCTCTGACAACGCATATTTCTCTTGAGCATTACATGGTATTGTCAAATAATTTAAGAAATTGCTGTTGTTATGAGAGAGATTATGGTTAGGCTATTAGATAGATTAATTGCATGTTGTAAAAACATTGATTATCTTTTATATCACTCACCTCAGGCAGAAATGATGAATGAACCCTTGAACCAAATCCAATTGGGCCATCTCAGGATGTACCATGCGGCCTGTTTAATTGCAGATGCTGTTCCTGAGGTGATGTAAATACCGCAACACAACACCTGGTGATACATTATATGGTTGTGATAATCTTGACAAATTGTGGAAGTGAAGATCCTTACACATTATATTAGGCTACCACTCTTCACTATTTCTTATGCTGTTTAAAAGTTGCATACACTAGATGACTGACAATGTTTGCAGGTTATGGAATATAGTTCAAAGTAAATCTTAAACATTTCAATGTTTCTTTTTTGAAGGGGAAGAAAGTGTGTGAGTCATGCATGGCAGAAGCAATTCATGCCTGCAGTTACTATGACAGCAGTGGAAAAGGGCAGAAAAGGTGCAAGATGTTTGTCAGGAAAGCCACATTCACAGAACTCCTTTACAGTAGCAGTAATATCAGAGTTGTTAAGACACTGCATTAAGCACCAGATTCAGAGCTGCACCCCATCAATTCCAGAGGTGGGATGTAACAAAGTAAAAAATACTTCATTACTGTACTTAAGTAAGATTTTTAAGTATCTGTACTTTACTCAAGTTTTTCTTTCACTGAAGACTTTTTATTTTTACTCACTACATTTCAAAAGAAAAATCTGTACTTTCTGCTCACTACATTTTCAAAACAGACTCGTTACTTTCGGGAAATCATCAACTGATTTAATAAAAGAAAATGTATTTTCAGTATCAGACAGCTTCCATCCCGGAAGCAGCTGATCAAGAGCCAGATGTGATTGGCTGCTTGTTCAGCAAAGCGACACCAAAAATTAGGGAAAGGGAGAGAGAGAGAAGCAACACGAAGAAGAGAGAAGCAACAAGAGGGAGAATTAACGTTAGTGAATTCAGCTGCTAGGGTTCGGGTTCGTGATTCGAGCTGCAGACTCTTTCTCATCTGGGATTCAGAGGAACGCTCAACAGAGAACCAGTTTAGAACATAAGAAATGACTTTTTTAGAGAATGACTTTTACTTTTATACTTAAAGTAAATATCAGTCCACGTACTTTCATACTTTGACTTGAGTAAAGGATTTGAAATGGTACTTCAACTTCTACCAGAGTATATTTTTAAATGAGTATTTGCACTTTTACTTGAGTAGGGAATTTGTGTACTTCTACCACCTCTGATCAATTCCAAACTTGCTACACATATGAATAAGTACGCTCCTATGAGATGTACACGTGAGGTGGGAAATATGTAAAGCAAGGCGTGTCCAAATTAAGCTGCTACATCTGATTACATTAAATCAATTTAAATTGTGTTTATCTACACACATCTGAAGCACATCAAAGTCTGGCGTTTAATGTAAAGCAATAATATATGAATTGATGAGTCACAGAGAATTGAGGGTAATTATGTTGTGTAACAATTAGTGCTATCAAGCTGGTGTTATAATATATAACATGGTGTTATTAGGACATATTGGAGGTTGGATAGGCCAGCATAACCTTTTTAAAATTTTAGTCAAATGTTAGATATCAAGAATATCATATAAAGAAACTCTGGTAATTTTTTTTAATGTAAAGAATCTAATAACCTGAAATAAGGAGTCAGTATTCATTTTGCATGAGTAAATTGGTGTGTGACTGATTGATGAAACTCTCTTTCACAATGTTTGCAATTGAGCATTTTCATTTCCACTTCAGCACCACTAGAGGGCGGCAGAGACTATATAAGAGCTGAGGGATAAACTTGTATGTCTGCAGAAAAAATATCTATTTAAAGATAATATTACTAGGAAAATAAAAAAATTAAATATTCAATACAAAGTGCAGGAATTTAAAAAATAAGAATGAACTGTCTATGCAGTAGGTGGGGAGACAGAAACCCATGATCGAACCAGTCATGTTTACACAACGTCTCCCTGTGCTAGTTTGTAATCAATAAAACATGAGTGAAAATAGACTATTCCTCATTTTGAACCTTGACCTTTGACCTCAAAGACCCCTTTAGGTTCCCAGGCCGCCCTTTGGGGAAAACTAGACTAATGAAGTAAAAAGAAACAGCTCTGTGTGTCTTTGAAGCAGCTAACAGCCACTCTGTTGATCATCTGCTGCTGCTGCTTCTGATGGCCATGACCCCAGACTGAGGGTCAAAGGTCAAAGGTTCAGACAAAACAGGACTGTACTTCTGAGGGTTGACCCAGGCAGAGGGGTCAAAGTTCATACATAACAGACGGCCAAAGCAGTGATTCCACACAGGAACTGGAGGAGAGAGAGAGAGAGAGAGAGAGAGAGAGAGAGAGAGAGAGAGAGAGAGAGAGACGGGGGGATTAATGAAGTGCATTTTCACTTAATTAATTCATATTGTATTTAAATGCAGTGGTAATACTGTTCAACTAACATTCAAGCAAATACAACACATTACTGAATTTAAATTAACAAAGAGAGACAGAAAGAAGGAAGGCCTGCAGCTGGATAAATAGGATTTCTTCAACTTCTTTCTTTCCCATTATCTCTCCTTCTCTCCAAGGTCCATTTCAGCACTTCTTCTTCCTCTTCTTTCCTCTCCAGTTCCTTCCATCTCTTTCCAGGTTTTCCCATCAAACCCCCCTTTCCACAACTGAACAACGAGTCAGATTCTTCAGACACACTCAGCAACAGATAGATGAACTCATAATAGATATGCGGCCAACATGCAATTGTCAGCTTAACGTCGACTAATGTCAGTAACGCTCCACAGGGAGACACTCAGCGCCTGTGGACCATAGGAATGTACTGTGTGGGTCTCTCTCTCTCTCTCTCTCTCTCTCTCTCTCCCCCTCATCTCTCTTGCTCATGCTCTCCTTTTCATTTCTTCTCAGTCTCTGTGATTTCTGCTCAGTTTCCCTCTCCTGCTTCTCTTCTCCAAGTCAGTTATGGAGCTCATCAAGTACAGATGAAACACGTCTTCTTGATGATTAGGTGTTTGTAGCACACACACATGTGCTGATTGCCAGGTATGTAGCACAACACTTTGCCTTAACTCCTGGTTAAGTGTTTGGTGCAGACCTGGGTCAAATATAATTTACAAATACGTTTTAAAGGTTGGTTTTAGTCTCTGTAGGAGCCAGAAAGGTGCAGTTTGCCAGGTAGACTGCACTGAGCACCCGAGAGTTAATTTACGTGGAAAAAGCCATCCTCGGATACTTTGTGTTTTGATTGAATTTTTTGGTGTACCTCAACATCGTCTACTTCTACTTTTTGTAAAATTTCCCAGTATGACTTTCGATAGTGTAGCGAGCTTTTCCAGTCGAGAAAAAAGTCAGAGAAGAGAGAACAATGGTGTGGTGTGCTGTGACTGGTTGTTCAAATTACAAAAAAGAGCCGCCAAGAAGGGCGTTCTATTTCACATGCTATAACGCCAACAGATCTACAAAGAGGCAAGCTGTAACTGCATTGCATTCTGGTCTATTGAGGCTAATGTGGGTGGAGAAATTGGTCTGTCTGCCTCTTCTATGATGGATTTCTCCCTGTATGATTGTTGAACGTCGGTGTAAAATGGCGAGTCTAGAAAGAAGGAACCGGAATAAGAAAAATAATCCACCAAACAACAAAATGGGCCCAGACATGTCAGGTACATCACCATATTAAAGTTAAAGCGTTAAAGTGTTTTAGGGTGGATTTTCCTTTAATTTAGTATACTTTTCTGAAATTAACAATTTACCTGACACTATCTGAAATGTTCTGCAGTAAACGACACCCACCAGATAATCTATTTGACTTTTTGTCAAGACACGGCTGGAACACTCCTTGTGTTTGTTCCTCATCACGGGTGTTTTTAATATACACCCATACACACACACACACACACACACACACACACACACACTGATTATCAGGATATGGGTGGAACGCAACATCCTGTCAATCAGCAATTTGATTGGAAGAGATGAGGGGAGAGGGAGAGGTGAGGGAGAGAAAACAAGGATGAAGACGGGAAAGAAAAAGAGAGGAAGAGTAACCTTGAACATGTCAAAGCCGGTTTGTCTTGATGTGTTTCTTCGACACACACACACACAAACACACACACACACACACAAACGCACACTCATGACTCCTGTCTGCTCACATCCGTTAGTCACGCACAGAACTCTCTGGAAATTATTACACAAGATTGGTCATGCGTGAGGATATGAAGAATAGAGGAAACAAAATGCAAATGGAGGCTGGCTTGTTCGCTCCGCTGCAACACTGACAGCAAATATTTGTGTTTATGATATGTGATGTGTTCAGGTTTGTGATTGGAAGGTTCGAGGGGCTTAAGCAATCTGCTTATTTGTGGTGTGTGTGTGTTTGTGTGAGATGTTTCAGTTAAGGGGAGCTCAAACAGCCAAAGTTGGCTTCTTGTTCGTTTTCCAGAGTTAGAGGTAGATTATCGTTAGGGTTCAGGTTGAGGTTAAGCATGAAGGGCTGAGAGGTAATGGAAAATTCCAGATATCGCCATATCATCTGTGATGTTCAATGCATTCCCAGAGTTATTTTGTGATGAAATGTTGTCATTTACCTTTTTGTTGTCCCCACTTTCCCTCAACCTGCCTCCTCTACTTCTTTTTTATAACATCCCTTTTAACCTTCATTTATCCTGGGAAGGTTTTCTGAGCGTTTAGACAATTTTTTGATGAGATCCCCTGAACAAATATAAAAGCATCAGTGTGTGTGTGTGTGTGTGTGTGTGTGTGCGCGCATAGCAGGACCCCACAAATTGATGCTGGGAGGCTGGCAGTAAACCTTCCGTAGTCAGTCTGGTTTATTAACACAGGAAACAACTGGATCACTGAAGTCACATTCATCTCTCTGCAACACGCTTTATACCACCTCTCTCTCTCACACTCACACTCACACACACACACATACACATACACACACACACAGGTGTGCAGGCATGCATACGCACATGAACACCCATCCATCATTTTGACAGTCAGTTGCTGGTCACACACACACACACACACACACACACACGCACACACACATACACACACACACGCACACACACACACACACACACACACACACACACACACACACACACACACACACAACCGCTCAAGCAGGCCCCTGTAGCTAATGTTCTACCACTTAAGACTGTGTTTTCACAAGACTGTAATGGATGAGTCCATTAGTGTTAAGTAGCGGGGTCGACTATTTTTCACGCCCTTCCTCCGCGAAAAGTGGAACAGCCCTCTCACAAAGAGAAGGACTTTTCAAGAGCATCATTACTTTACATGATGAAATGTATGGTGACAAATTCACACACACTGTCTGTAGCTGTTCTTTTATATTTCTGTCTCTTCCTCTCTCTCCTCTGTTCTCTCTCTCTTTGTCTCTACTCCTCTCTGTGCCTCTCTTCCTCTTTCATTCCACCACTCCACTTAATATATTTGTTTAAATTTAAATATTTGTTTACTCCTCATTTAACCAGGTAAACATACTGAGAAGAAAAAGCTCCTTTTCAAGAGAGACCTGACAAAGAAAAGATCATCATCATGTCAAACATATAGGCTGCAAATACACAGTATACACAAATGAAAATAGCATAAATATATGTACATTACCATACCTTAAATATCATTAAAATTAAATAATGGTCAAATAATGAGTCAATTTAAAGTCATATTTCACTATATGAATGGGTAAAATGCAGTAATAATGATAACAATAATAATAATAATAATTATATACTTAATTATAATTTATCTTTATTTGTAAAGCACTTTTATAAAAAAAAATGTGTGCAAAGTGCTTTACATACAGTAAAACACAAAGAGATGGTGAGGTAAAAATATAGATAAAAAGTTAGATAAAAAGTATGGAGGAAAAAAATGAAAAGAAAGAGGAGAAAACAGCAAAACAACTAGTCGACCTGAAGGAGTGTGGAATGGATTGTGGAGTGTGGAAAATAAGTGGGAATATTTTGACACCACGCACAATTGACATTTCCTTTCAACAGCTGAGTGTTTAGTAAGAGCAGGTGGTGACAGCGAGGCAGGGCTCAGGCCTGTGGTCAAGTGTGTGTGTGTGTGTGTGTGTGTGTGTGAGTAATAGAGAGAGTGTGTAGTGTGCCTATGAGAGTGTTTGTGTGTGTGTGTGTGTGTGTGTGTGTGTGTATGCACATTTGTGTGTTCGAGAGCGTGCATGTGTCAGGGTTTGAGAAGGGAAGCTGAGTAAAGACCGTAATGACAAAACCTGACCGGTAACACAAACACTGACCGGTACATGTCCAGAACCACGAATAGAAGCGTGTGTGTGTGTGTGTGTGTGTGTGTGTGTGTGTAGGTGTGTCTGTGTGTGTGTGTGTGTGTTTTTTTTTTGCCGTTTTTGGAAGGACTGAGTTTAATTATAGACAGAAAAGATTATTTATCTAGTCTAGATTTCATTAATGATCTTTCAGTCCTGCTGGAGACATAGGAGATGGAGGAGGAAGGGGGGAGGGGGGGGTGGAATAAGGGGAAAAAGAGATGGAGAGAGGGAACGAGGGATGGGGAAGGTAGAAGAGCCTGAAGGAGGTGGAGGGAGAAAAGGATGAGGGGGGAAATGGGGGAAGAGAAGGGAGGACGAAGGAACGGTTAGCAGGCTGCTGGCCTTTCTTTCTTTCTTTCTTTCTTTCTTCCTTTCTTTCTTTCTTTCTTTCTTTCTTTCTGTCAGCCCTCCCCTTCTCCCTCTCTCTCTCCCCTCTGTCTTTACTTCCTCTGTCTCCCTAATTACTGCGGCTAAGCAGGTTTCAGCTGTTAATGGTTATTGGAGATTAGATATGAGACGGCGCTTGGCTGGCGATCTGTGTATCTAGACTTAATATTTGGCTCAAACTGATAGGGAACAGACACATCGCCAGGAGGGATTGGGTCTGGTCTGTGTGTGTGTGTGTGTGTGTGTGTGTGTGTGTGTGTGTGTGTGTGTAAGGGTGGATATTGATATGGGAAACAGAGGACAAATGACTTAATTGCAAATTAGGGGGGAGATTAGGGGGAGGAAGGAGGGTTTGAAAAAGACTGACTGAAGGAGGAAAGAGAGGGAGGAATGGAGAGGGGGAGGAGGTAAGAGGGAAGGGAAGAATTAAGCAAAGAAAGAAAGAAAAGACTTCTTGTCTTCGTTTGTACCCTTATTTTTCCCTATTTCTGCCAAAGCAACAAACATTTTAAACAAAAATTAGGCTTTAACTACACAAAGGGCTTGTGTGTGTTTTAAGGCAAAAGTTAATTCTATAGATCACATTAAAGCTCTGGATGAGATCTATCTATTAGCAAAAGCTCTTTCTGGAAAGATTGACCAATACTGAGTTAATCAGCAATATGTAAAGTGGGCATTAATCAGAAGGTGATATGTGTTTTGGCTTTCCTGTGAATCTAGTCAAAGCCTTATTCTCTTCTGGTTCCAAGCCCATAATATACATGTCACTTTTAGCTGTTTTTTCTTGTATTTTTCTTGTCTCCTGTTGCCTGTGTTCTGTCTCTTTTTCACCAAACCCAAATTAGCCCAAGTAAAGTTTTCTAAATTTCTAACTCCGAAGAGGAAAACTGGAGAGGACGATGAAGAGAGAGAAAACTGAGAAAGAACAGAGAGGAAATTGAGAGATATCGAGGGGTTATATTTATGATTTGAAGACACCAATATACACAATATTATAATAACTCTCTTCGGTTGATTCATCTCATATATTCACATATTCTCCTATATATTCACAAATGTCACTACATGTTTACAGCTCTTCTGTGAAGTCAGCCATCAGACTAAAACAAGCAGATGGGGAAAATGCTAATTATTAGTTCATGAGTTTACATATATCAGACTTGGAAATGAGCAGTTGTGCACCTCTGGACAACAAACGGACATTCCCGAAGCTCATAATTCTTGCCGACTCTCTTTTTGGTATGTGTCCTCTTTGAGTCGGCGTGACGGAGACAAAGAAAAAGTCGTGAGGAAATGAGAAGGAAAGGAGAAGGCAGAGAGTAAAGGTGAGTGGAAGGTGAGGAGCGATGGATGGAAAAGGCCGAGGTGAAAGAAGAAGAGGATACACAGACGACTGTACGGAGGTGACCTCTCTGAGGGAGAGCTAAACTGCTTATTTGCCACTGCAGGGGTCAAAGGTTACCGTCGGGCCTTCAGGGAAACGATCATGTCACCCGCAGCACCGTCTACTCATGAATCACCATGGCAAACTGTGTGTGAGAAATGTGTGTGTGTGCAGTATTCCCTTATGTACTTATTAATGTGTGTATTAGAGAGTATTTGCCCATGTGTGTATCTTAATGTGTGTGTGTGCGTGTGTGTGTCCAGTTTCTTACTGATGAATGAAAGCCACTTTCCTATGGAGTTCACAGGTTAAATTCTTCCACTGGAAACATTTAGACTTTTAGACCCCTTCCAGGCACCTGGGAACAACTTAACCCCCTCCAAATCCCCCTCCTGTACACACACACACACACACACACACACACACACACACACACACGCACACACACACGCACACACACACACACACACACACACACACACACACACACTGCCAAAACCCAGCCCAAAAAACCTTGAGTTAACTGATTGTGCAACGGTGTATTTCAATACTTTCCTCTTGTGTGTGCTGTGTTAAAGAGGAAACAAATGGGATTATGAGTGTGTGTGTGTGTGTGTGTGTGTGTACACTCTGATGAAACCATATTGATGACAATATGTGTGTGAATGTGTGGGACAGAAAAAACTACACATTTACAATATACTGTATGATGGGAGCCTGGGTGGAGACTTGTACAATGGGTACCATTGTATGGCTGCATTTAGAAAATCGGATTGTAACCCTGCTGTTAAGGAAAAATCAGTTTTAAGTGTTTTATATGATGGTTAGAAGATTACATCTGTGCAACAAAGGGTTAAAAATCTGATTTTTCTTGTGTTTAGTTTAAATCTACTGCATATTTAAGTATGAGTGGTCCGAATGTGTTTATAATACGCACATTCAGTATTATGAGTGACAAAGTGTGTGTGTCAAGCAGAGTGTGTGTGTATGATAAGTGTGTGTGATAAGCGGTGTGTTTGAGTGGTCCGGGGCGCCAGTAGCTTCAGATAAAGGTTTTTTTTTAAGAGAAGCAGTAGGCTGCCTTGGTTGTTTTCTTAGAGAGTGAAAGGAAACAGGAGAGTAAACCATGAACTAAATCCTGCTTTCTTTAAATGATGCTCATGGGCCGGAGTGTAGCGTCTCTCTCTGTGGGCGGGGAAAGAATGTGGTGCTGCAGAGCTCAGTGTGTGGCACATAGCAGGGTTAGGGGTTTGATTCCCACTGGAGACACCCATATTAAAACTGTATGTATTCACACTGGAAAGCATCCACCAAAAGGCATAGTGCTGCAGTCAGCTAAAAATGTAACTCTAGTTTTTGTGTTTTCCTTTTTCTATTCTTGAATTGAAGTTTCAGACAGTAATTTATATGATGTGGAAGTTTCATGATCCTTTGGCCCATGGAACCTGTTGAAAATCCATTGTAAAAAAAAAAAAGATAAAAAGATTTGGAGACATTTGGCTTTTGTCTGACAACAGTATGTTCTCATTCCACAGTACTTCACATAGTCTACTGGGCATTTCCTAATCCATTCCTCTACTATTTTGGCTTAAGGCAGGGTCCTTTAAATATAGTTACCAGTGGTGGAAGAAGTACTGAGATCTTTTACTTCAGTAAAAATAGCAATACAACAATGTAAAGATACTCCATTACAAGTAAAAGTCCTGCATTCAAAATCTTACTTAAGTAAAAGTACATAAATATTGGCAGCAAAATGTACTTAGAGTATCAAAGTAAACGTACTCATTATGCAAACTGTCCCCATTTAGAGAGTTATATTTTTCATAAATTATTGGAATATTAATACTGATTTATTGACATACATGTACATGTAAGCAGCATTTTAAAGTTGTCAACGTGAAGCTAATCTTAACAATTTAGCTATACTTTTGGGTAGTCTAATCTATAACAATGCTATTTTATAGTTATTTTATAAAGATGATCAAATGTTTTAAATATAAAATATTGATCTGAAAAGTAAATAGTAACTATAGCTATGTAATAAATGTAATGGAGTAAAAAGTACAATATTTCCCTCTAAAATGTAGTGGAGTATAAGTACAAAGTAGCAACAAGTACCTCAAAATTGTACTTAAGTACAGTACTTGAGTAAATGTACTTAGTTACTTTCCACCACTGATAGTTACTAAATGCTAGTTTAGGCTAATTTAACAATGCAACTAATGTTATTGTTAACATGTGAACACTAGCCACTACTAACGCTTTAGCTAGTGTGCAAATCTAATGAGTAATGAGTAAAAGTAGTAAAATTAAGTAATGTAATAGTTAACTAACCAGATATTATTATTTGCCAGCTCACATCATGTAAATACAAAATTGATCAGATTTATGAGTAATGAAATAATCAGTTCCCAGTCCCAAAAACAGCACAGAAATTAAAGTTGTAGGCCACATTTAGAAATGCAATCAGCTCTTCCCAGCTATCATTACCTAAAATCTGTGGCCCTCCAATATGGCCGCCTGAGGGCGCGTTACATCACCCGAAAAGCCTCTGTTAGAATGAATCGTTCAGAGTTCCAAACCCTTCAGACATTCTAGAACGTTCTCTGGTGACGCAGCTCAGCCAATGAGATCCCCGAGGCCGTTAGCTCAGGTTTCTGATCGGAGGTGATGAGTCGCTTCTGGGTTCCACAAACAGGAAATCCCTGCTCACATGGCGTCATGGTTCTGAGGCAGTGTTTACCGCTGAACTACCAAAGGACTCACTAGAGTGTTAAATACACACACTCCCACCACCTCAACATGCGTCAGGGTGATGTGATACAACATAATCGAGTACACAGATGTGATGTAGCCAGTATAGAGGTCACACTTTTGCATGCAGCATTGAATTACTGGTGTACTACTCTTCTTCCTGTGAGATGAAATGTTTGTAAAAATTTATATTTTTTGTGATTAGATGGTGCAACAAATGATGTGTAACCAGTTAACTGAGAGACATGAGTTTGTGTTGCAATATGCTCCTTCAGTTCTATTTAATGACAGAAAGAGAAGGCTGAGGTGAGAATTATTAGGTCTAAAGTTGAATGGATATATTAACTCTTAATGCTTTCAGATTTCCCCCCTTACCTTACCAAATTTCTTTTTGTGAATAAGCCAAGCAAGGCAAACACAAGAGATATAATTCTGTTCAATAATTCATATTGTTAGAGACATTTGTTTCTTATGTGGGTCCCTGCCTTCCTGCTTCTCCACTGTATCTCAGTGCTTCTTTGTTATCCTGATCACATCCCTGCAACAGCATACTGTACCTTTTTGATTCAGCCTCTGTCTCCTGACAGTTGGTCTGGTCCGGAGAACCGAGCAGCGATTAGTGGATCTGCGGCCCCTGCAGTCCCATACTGTGTGGGGTGGAGCCGTCCCTGAATGGACACTTGTTGAAGCCGGGGTGGATTTATTCGTGTCCAGGGGATATTTAGCTGGGTGGTGCGCTAGCTGGCTGCCCTGGTCTGGCTTTTGCATTACGTATATGTGTGTGTGTGTGTGTGTGTGTGTGTGTGTGTGTGTGTGTACCTTACCATGGTTCACTCTTGGCTTAGTGGAGGAAAGGAAATTTTATTAATGGGTTAATGACTGATTCTGATTGCTGGTATGTATTAAGGCTCGGGGCATGTGTGTCTTTTTGTGGATATGTATTGTGTGTGTGTGTGTGTTTCTATCTTTGTATGTATGCGTGTGTGTGTGTGTGTGTGTGTGTGTGTGTGTGTGTATAACCATATGGAGGGGTCTTGCAGCTCTCCCTCTGCATGTGTGTTAGAGAGAGAGAGAGAGAGAGAGAGAGAGAGAGAGAGAGAGAGAGAGAGAGAGTTTTGAGCAATGCAGGAAAGATCTATATGTTTTTTCACTTCAGTTTTATTGCAGTTCAAAAGCAGCAACCTTCTCTCTCTCACTCACTCACTCACTCACTCACACACACACACACACACACACACACACACACACACACACACACACACACACACACACAGTCCCTTGTCTCCATTCAACAAACCCACACAAACACTGGTTTATTCACTCAAAGCTTGGACAAGGAGTTCTCTAATCAAAATAAATCTTTAGAGAGAGAGACAGAATGAAAGAGACAGACAGAGAGAGAGAGAAAGAGAGAGAGGGGCGAAAGAGAGCAAAGTGGGAGGCACTCTGAATGTGTTGTCAATTAGCAGCAGCAGATCAATAGTGCGGAGTGAAAGGAGCAGAAACAGGAAAGATCCTGAATGGATGAAAGAGAGGTGGAGAGAAGACGAGAAAGGAGAAGTGGAAACTGTTGTTTACAAGGTCTCCATGGCTGTGATGTGTGTTGTGGGCCCAGAACTAATTTGTAAAGTGCTTAAATGTTTAATTGTGAGTCCTTTTGAAGCTTGGTCAAAGATTTGGTCAAGAATTAGGTTTATAAAAACAATGAAGTAGTTTGTGCAAAGAGGCCTCCCATGTGCTGGTCGCTACATTGTTCCTGACATCTCCTTTCAATACTCACACCTCCCCTCCCCTCTCTCCTTCCCTCTCTCCAGCTTTCATTCAGGCCTGCTCTTCACGGGCGTAATTCATTATCGCCTATATTCAGTTACTCACACGTACACATACACACACACACAAACATACACACACACATGCAGACATGCACATAAATTTGGCTGTGAAAGAGAGGCAGGAGTTGAAAGAAAATGGTGCCATTCATTGACTGTGTTTGATGAGCGTTTGAAAGTCTGTGGTATTCTGCTCAAGTGTGTGTGTGTGTGTGTGTGTGAGAGTCTTGGTTATGTGAACACAACCTTGTCTCTCCCAAAGTTACAAAAAGTAGACTCAACTTCATTATACTCAAAAAGAAAAGGTCCAGAGTGCTCGGAAGTTCAAACAGGTGAGATAAAGGTGCTCTTTGGTAGGGAACACAAAAGTTCAAAAAAGAAGAAAGGTCCAAGGCACTCTTCTGGCAAAAAGTTTAAAAGCCTTTATTCAGATGGCTATTTCATGGTGAAATTCTTAAAAACATAGACAGAGCTTGTGCATGTTACAATAGAACTGGGTTAAAACCCACGTGTAGTGGCACAAACAGCCTTAACCCAGTTCTATTTTCTTCTATACGCCGTTCTGCTGTGGAGCTAGCTAGCTAGCTACTGTTAGCATGGCTTCGTACAGGTAGCAGGTTGACAATCATGGTATTTATTACAATTTAGGATTAACACTTTATCAAAATTTTACCATTGTTTCACATGTTCTGCTGCATTGTTAATAGGAGCAGCAGCTGATTTTGCTCAGGTGAGGAGTCTGGTCAAATAGCTAACGTTATAGGATAAGATGACTTTGAAGTTCATATTCTGCTTGATATTTAACGTTAGCTTGTTATAGATAGGCTTTATGTAGGCTAAGTAGCTGTCTGATAATCATGGTATTTATTACAATTTTAGGTATGCTTTTCACAATTTATTTTCAATTTCACCATTGCTTTTCACTTAAGCCTATAGGATCTCACTAAATATTTGAATCTTGTCACAAGAAATTTTTAAATGTAATTGGAGAGGCTTATTCCGCTGGTAAAAACAAAATGTGTCCCCCTCACTTCTGAAACGATGGCTATCACATCTCTTACTTGCTTCATAGCAAAGCAATTACAGCTCAAGACAAGGGCTCTTACCTTCTTTTTACTAACTGTTTTTGGAAAGTGTGATTGGAAATTGGTCCTGGACTTACTTTAAGTGGGTCCCCTGTATGTTAGGAGTATTATGTTCATTGGCTTCAGGACAAGAACGTAAATTCTCATTTGAGCTGAAAAGATTTACGAATGTTCTTGCTATAAACCTTTGTTTCCCAGTGTTTGGTTTGGAGACCAAATAGTTAGCTGTGGGAAGGTTAAAACTGGTTCCCAAATTACTCTGAGGAAATCGGTGTCAAAAGTCATTGGCTATGTCATGTAACCATAGCAGTCCTAAATCCCTGCAGTCTAAGGTGGACTGGATGAAATATAGTAAGCTTGTTGATTTGTAGATTGAAAAGCAGAGGAACATTTTTGATACATAGATCTACACATTAGCCTTAAGTATCAGGTTTGGGTTGTGCAATAGTATGATCTTAAAAATGCAGACAACTAAAAAGTTTGAAAACTGTGGCTACAGAAGATAATTAGGCGCTGTTCTTCTCTTCTCTAACTGCTTCTTCTTTTCTCTTCTCTTCTCCATTAAAGAGAGCTAGAAAATACATTTCCTGTAGAAATGTGTGGGCTAGCTGTAAGCAGCTGGAAGTACAAGAAAACCTAACATTTAAATGGCTGCTAATTGGTTGCTAGGGATTTTAGGTGGTTGCTGGGGTGTTACAAGGTGGTTGCTAGGATGTACTAGGTGGTTGCTAGGGTGTTACTAGGTGGTGGCTAGGATATACTATAGGTGGTTGCTAGGATGTAGTAGGTGGTTACTACGATGTACTAGGTGGTTGGTAGAGTGTACTATGTGTTTGCTACTGTATACTAGGTAGTTGATGTAGTAGCAGTAGTAGTAGTCATAGTACTTATAGAAGTAGTAGTACTAGTAGAAATAGCAGTAGTAGTAGAAGAAATACTGTACTGTTTCAACATCTCATCATTTGCTACTCAAGTCCACTGTGTGCACATTTGTACGTGTGTGTATTTGTACGTGCATTTGTAAGTGTGCATGCATGCACGGGTTTGTATGTGTGTATATACTGTACGCGTGTGCTTGTGCATGTGTATGATTTGTGTGTGTGTGTGTGTGTGTGCGTTTGTGTGTGTGCTGGATCTGGAACCTGAACACTGCAGCTGTATTCACTCACCCATTTATTTTTCTCTGTTGACCAGGCTTCCTCTCTACGTAACACAGTACAACAAAACCCATGGCACCTGTGTGAGTGTGTGTGTGTGTGTGTGTGTGGACCTGAGAAGCAGGACTTTTTCGTTTGGATCCAAATGGAGGGAAAGGAAAATAAATCGTCTCTGACAGCTGGTAGATTGTAATTAGGTTCTGAGAAAGACAGAGAGAGAGAGAGACAGACAGAGATTGAATGTGCGAGAGTGACAGAGAAAAAGTGAGAGCAAAGGAGGAGAAGGGAAGGAGGGAGAGAAAGAGGAAGTGAGAGAGAGAAGGGAAGGAGGAAGACAGAGAGGGACAAATAGAAATAGAGGGAGAGGGATACAGAGTGAAGGAGGTGAGAGCGAGAGAAGGAGAGAGAGGGTGAGAAGGAGCAAAATGGAGAAAAATTAGTGATACAAGGGGAAACAGTGGGAAAAGCTCCCTTTCCCCACTGTTTCCCCTTGTATCACTAATAGGTAATAACTATAAAAACTAAAAGGCCACATAAAAGCCACATAGTCCACCAGAGTGGTAGTACTGTATTCTATTATTCCTTGGTTACTTACTCTCTGTTTCTCTCTCTATTTTCCTTTCTCCCTGTCTTCCCTCCTACAGAATAGTCTGTAATACTACCAAACAAGACAAAGGCAGACCTGATGAAACCCCATTGAGTGTGTGACACTGGCAACATTTACATGCACAAAGACTTCTGGGTTGATGCGTATAAATGTCGTAACTTGATTAGAAAAACCTGATGCCTGTCTTACTCCCATATTGCACAGGCTATCATAACATGTAAACATTTTATTCCTTTCACTTTTGATTATCACCATCTGTGGAAACGCAGACTGTGTGTTCACACTACGATAACCAAGTGCTGATGAGTGATGTGAAAATTACATTCCTCCACCATGAATTCTATTCTGTGACAATAGCACAAATTGGACACAGCATTTTCAGCTAAAGGTTGGCTTGGGCAAGTAGAACAACTTTGGTTAAGGTTTGGGTTAAGGTTGTGGTTAGGCAACTAAAACAACTTGGTTATGGTTTGGGAAATGCGTAGGTCATGGTTGAATAAGAAAAAAGTTTGCTAAAAATTTTAATTTGACTAACCCTAACCCGTAACCCTCCTTTGTAGAAGCTGAGAGTTGAACCACGGTTGCTGGCATTGAAGGAAAATGTGCACATGCCCATCCACCACCTCGACCACAACACCCTTACTTTCTACCACTCTACTTCAATGTGACACTACTTTCTGTTTATAGTCATGCCTCGTTGACTTAACCATTTCGCGCTGGCAACACGGAAGAGGAAAGAAAAGAGACACGGGACCCCCCCATAAGAAAGAGAAATCTAAACTTGGGGGGTCCTATGTCATGTTATTAGATTTTTTTTACTTCTAACAGTGGCTAGCTAGCTACCTAACCTAAGTGTTATACAACTGGGTTACACTTGCCAATGTTTGCTGGGTCTAGCTAGCAAGACACACAGCTGTCTCCACAAATGGATGAAAATAGACGGAAAGGGGAGAAAAGGAGGCTTCTCATGAGACTTATTTGAAGTGTAATTTTCTTGTCAACTTGTTTGTTCAACCATGTTGCAAAAATATGTTGTAACACCATGTGTGACAAAACTTTATTTTACATTCATTTCAAGTGCTAATACTGTATATTATTGAGGTGCTAAGTCAAACAGTAGCCTAAATCAGTATTTCAGTGGGTTACGTTACTAATTGTAATTTTAAGGTAATTAATTGTGTGAAAATGGTTACATTTTGACATTAACTTCACCAACCATGGTTATGTTTCATGAGTTCAGTTCAATTCCATTCAAATTAAGTTCAATAAAAAAACAAAAACAAGACAATTTCCATGACAGGCATAACAAAATATATTTAAGTCACATTGAAATAAAAATGACTTTCATTTTGATAGCTAACTTCCCACATCATAACACATATTTAACAATAAATGGCCAAAAATGTATGAAAGGCTTATTTTCTCATATTTTAATATCAAAAGCATTATTTTAACTTCCTGGAAAACCGCGTTTTACAGATTACTTAATGGCATACCAGTAAGCTTACATAAATATTCCAGCCAATAATAGCATCATAGGTTTTTGACCCCCCCCCTCCCCCTCCCATCACATAAAACCTGCAACAAGCTTTCAAGATTTATGGTCCAAGATGGCCACTTTTCAACAGTCCCTCACCACGTTATGTCCCGCCCCAACATCTTGTATTAACCAGAAATATGTTGAATTACAGAAGAAAGACACAAACCTTTGTGACTTTAAAAGAACAAACACACTATGTAGATATAAAGATTTACCTATACATGTGGTCAGCTTTACTCCTGTCCATATGCTCATGTCAGTAGAGCATTTTCTTCCTGGCAGTGACCATATCAGTTTGAGGCCCCATGGAGCCCTTAAATCAGTGCTTATGAGATTTACTTTCATCAAGACAAATTGCCATAGAAATAACAGTTAAAAAACAGTTAACATCAACTCACACAAACATCTTGCCAACTGGCTACAGAGCAAACTGTTAAATTTTGTAAACAGGTGAAAAAAAGATTTATTGGGATCCTTTTTCTAAGTTCTACTGAAACTTGTATCACTTTTTTATATCGATATATTGACTTATGAACATTTTTTTCTTGCGATCTCAATATATTGAGTTATAAAGAAAGAAAATAATATAGTAACATTACTCATCGCGGTATACAAATGCATATGGAAATGAAGATGCCACATCAAATCTGCTGCCTGCAGAGCTATGGAAGTGTTACATATGGAGCATAAAACAATCACTACCCCACTTTTTCCCATAAAAGAGGGATTGAAACGATACCGTCCTCATTTTTACAAGACCTTTTCCCTTTTTTACTCTATCGGACACAGAGACACTGAGCCTTTCTTAAACCAGAAGCCCGGGTAGAGGGGCTCAGTGAATTTGGCCTTGAAGGTGTGTATGTGGCTCAACTTTCCAGATGAGACACTGTAATAATCCAGAGTGCCACCTTCCCAGTTCAGAAACAATGCTATTTTTTGGGAGGGGTCAGATACTTTAATACTGGTGGGCGTCTCATGCCAGGCAGTGTATTTTTTCTGCGAGCAATTCAGACTCCAGGACATCTCATTGCATCCCAGGCCACAGCTACTGTCCCATCCAGTTCGACTGACTCCTCGATATGCCACTCCGATGCCGACCGTCCCTCTCCACTCCACCTCCCAGTAGCACAGGCCGGTCAGACCCTCTTCACAAAACACCTGAGTCCTGTTAAACCTGTCTGGGTGGTCAGGATACGGGACGTCCTCTTCCACCTTCTGTTTAGTTTTTGCTTTCCTGTTCCCTTCGGACAGAACCAGCCTCCTGCTTGCTGTGTTTTCATCAAACATCAGATCAACACCATCTGATAGAGAGACGGAGAAACACAATTCAGCATTTGGGTTTAGTTTAAGTTTAGTTTATTTGTACAGTAAAAAAGTGATAAGAAAACCACCATTGATAAATACGATGATAAAAACAGAACAAATACTAATTAGTCACTTTTACAGGTGAGAGAAAAACCTAAAAAACCCCAATGAGCTTAACAGCTTGAACATCTCACCTCAACACAAAACAGAAAGAAATTAACAAACAAAACAACAAAAAATCAAGGTGACAACAAAGACAACTATATTAGATAACAGAATTAAATGACAACAAAACACAACAGTGTTGAAACAAACATTTTAACTGATCTTGCATGAAGTATCAGTACCAGTGAAGTTTGGCCACAAAGGCACAATCTCCATTTTTGACCCTCATTTTAAAGTTAACCTTGTCATTGATCAGCTTGGTGTCTGAAGGCTACTGAAATAATGAAGAACAGTTCCAGTAAGAGACTTACACTTCTTCAGCCCTGGCTTTAACCGACGCTCGCCACCATGGTCCAAACTGTACAAAATGCAGACATGTGTTAGACACAGACATCTGGACTGATGCTCATATTCAGCTATTTCTTCATGTGTTCTTAAAGTCACAATAGAACCACATTTTGAGAGCATCTTGCTTCGTTAATGTGATGTATTTCCTGTTGAAACAGGATGTTGGGGCAGAGGAGGGATAATTCAAAAGTTTAAACCAATGGGACATCAGTTAGGCAGAGAAAGGCAGTTTTATTTGATGGAGGGGAGGAGAGTATGAACACCAGAGAAGGTAAATTACAGCATAGAGCGCAGACAAGTCCATCATGCTTAGCTGAAGTTACAGGGACAGGAATCAGATTTGTTTCAACTTCACTGGCTTCCAAAATCTCTGACCTGGCAGGAAGACAGGTTACCAAAACTCTGTCCAATAAATGAGCTACTTGTGAGTCCATGTGACTTTTGTTTACAAACCCTGGTTTGCATGAACTTGGTCAGTATGAACCTAACAAAGTTAACTTCTCCACTATGTTTGGGACAATATAAAACTAACTGAAGGTGTGATCGCATCCCTCCTGCCTCACACACACACACACACACACACACACACACACACACACACACACACACACACGATTTAGGATGGCAGGGTGGAACAGTGTATGGAGAGAAATGCTGTACCCAAAGCTCACAGATTTGATCTCCACATCAGCCATGTGTCCTATCAAAACATCCTTCAGCACGACACCGAACCCCTAGCTGCTCACTCAGCCGTGTAAATGTACACACAGATTCACACACACCCAACACCTCACTTCACCTGAGTGTCTCCAGGCTGAAGTGTGGATCTTCAGCTATAGCAGAGAGCATTGCCACTCCAGAGTCTCCTGGGTGATTGTAGCTCAGATCCAGCTGTTTCAGTTTGGAGGTTCTGGACTTCAGAGCTGAGGCCAGAGAAGCACAGCCGATCTCTGTCACCTGACAACCTGACAGCCTGCAGACCACACACACACACACACACACACACACACACACACACACACACACACACACACACACACACACACACACAGACAAAGAAAGAGACAAACATTTAGAGCATTGGCTTCTCTCTAGTTATTTTCAAAGGAAATGCTGCACTGTTGATGAAAATCTTTAAATTTCAACAACAATCTGTTGTTTCAACAACCCGTTGGATGCTGCAATTGCCTCTGAAATCTGTGGAGTTAGAGTATACAATCTAATGGATGTCACTGGTGTTAATTGGGAACCCCACATTACTTTGTCATTCAGCCATCAATTTAGAGGAAAATACAATAGAGTATAATCATTTCTGAAGCTATCTCAGACATTTTGTTCCCCCTTGTAGTAATGTATGTATAAAAAAGCAAAAAGGTCAATCATGGTAAATGGATATCCAATATAGTTTTTCCTTTTTAAATGACTGTCATGTATGACACTATTGGTTGAATGTATTTGTGAGGGATTGTTAGCAGGAAAGTTACACAGTGGAAATTTGGTGAAAGCAGGGAGTATAAACGACTATGGTGGAAGTCAGGGATGTAAATTGTGCATTGTAGGCTCCTACAGTACAGCACATCACACTGTGCATGACCTCCCTGTGAAGGCAAATCATGACAAAACTTTAACCACCCCCCTGCGAATGTAAACTCATTCATTACCAAATAGTTAACAGACATTTGAACGGCTTAATCCTTTCTACCTCTCTCATTTCCAGCTCTCATTTCCTTTCTTAACATTTCTCTGTCATACATGGTTGTTATAGCTAGGATTATTTTGTTACCTACATTGTCAAGGCACAATGACTGAGACCCTTGCACTCTTTACTATTGGTGGTTTGTTTTTTTTGGTGCTCCAGTAATTTAATCCTATTGTACTGCAACATTCATTTTACGTCGCTCTGGGATGAGGTTTGATGATTAGATATTTAAGTTTATTTTGATACATGATAGCTCTGTGTATTCTACCTTTACCATCAGCCACCTGCCACTGTAAAATGTAAATGTAAAATTCACTTACTTGAGAATCTCCAGTCTGCAGTTTAGACTCTTGAGGCCACCAGAGAGCAGCTCCACGCCTGAATCCAGCAGGTCGTTATGACTCAGGTCCAGCTCTGTCAGATTAGAGGAGCAGGAGCTGAGGACTGAGGAGGCCAGACCTGCACAGGCTTCCTTGGAAAGGTCACACCAACTCAGCCTGTGAAAATATTTATAAAACCAGAGACCCATTCAGAAATACAGGCTGTGGGAAACTATTGTTGGCTGAAAATAACAAAGTATCTCTGAAACAAATAACAGAGCATATCCAAGAATCATTTAATTACTGTATGTTTGATTGTTTTCAACCTTGTTAATATCAACAGTTTGAACAGACTGGGGATGGACACTAGGTGAACAGTTAGTCAACAGGACAGATCATCAAATTCTAACCAATTTCATAATCTATGTGGGATTCCATCTTAAAGTAAATAAGTGGAATATATACCAATTTCAGAAAATATTACAATGCATTTAAAATATCTACATGAACATATTCTAACCAATTTCATAATCTATATGGGATTCCATCTTTAAGTAAATAAGTGGAATATATACCAATTTCAGAAAATATTACAATGCATTTAAAATATCTACTATGAACATAATCTCAACAAAAGTACTATACAGCCACTTGCAGAAACCTAAGAAACCAGTGTTACCAGCAGGACCAAGTAAGTAACATCTCAACACCTCAGAAGATGAGTAAACAATGGTGTCATTGATAGAGGCCAATAAACAGATAGAATCAATATTTGACAGTCTTTTTATGTGTTCATTTTTGTTCCATACCGCTTATTGACCTGTAAAAATTATTAACTTCAGCTATTGACTGCATAGCAAGATAAATTAAATATTTTAAATTACTTACAAAGCAGTTGTGGAGACTTTGACCACTGGCAGCATCCCCAGAAGAACCTGCTCTGATTTCAAGTACTTTTTCAGATCAAACACATCCAGCTTCTCATCTGATGTCAGCAACACAAAGGTCAGTGCTGACCACTGGGAGAGGGAGAAATTTTTATATGCGAGACTTCCTGAGCTCAGGCCCTTTTTGATCTCTTCCACAAGAGAATGGTCATTCAGCTCATTCAGACAGTGGAACAGATTGATGTTTTTATCTGCATTGTTGAGCTCTCCCCTGATCTTATCCTTGATGTACTCAGTTGTTTTTTTGTAGGTCTCAGAGCTGTTTTCAGTCTTTTTGTAGGTCTCAGAACTGTTTTCTGTCTTTGTCAGCAGCTCTTGCAGAGATCTCTGATTGGTCTCCAGTGAAAGGCCAAGGAGGAAGCGGAGGAACAGGTCCCAGTCTCCGTTAGCGTTATCTAAAGCCTTGTCCACAGCACTCTTATAGAAGTCAGATGCAGGCAGCTCTGCAACTGTGGAGTCTGGTATGGTAAGCACATTTTCACCTTTGTTACTGAATGTGAGAAAGACATAAACAGCAGCCAGAAACTCCTGAATGCTCATATGAACAAAGCAGAACAGCTTCTGTTTGTACAGCCCATGATCATCTCGTGAGATCTGTGTAAATAACCCAGAGTACACTGCAGTTGCTGTAATATCGATGCCACGTTCTGCCAGGTCTTCTTCAGTGAAGACCAGGTTTCCTTTCTCCAGCTCTTCAAAAGCCAGTTTCCCCAGAGACAGAATGGTTTTCATGTTCTTTGTATTCCAGCATGAATCTGTCTGAGATCTCTCATTGGTCTCAGATCTCCCATCTGTCTCAGATCTCTCATCTGTCTCAGATCTCTTATCTGTGTCAGATCTCTCATTGGTCTCAGATCTCTCATTGGTCTCAGATCTCCCATCTGTCTCAGATCTCTTATCTGTGTCAGATCTCTCATCTGTCTCAGATCTCTCATTGGTCTCAGATCTCCCATCTGTCTCAGATCTCTTATCTGTGTCAGATCTCTCATCGGTCTCAGATCTCTCATTGGTCTCAGATCTCTCATCTGTCTGAGATCTCTCATTGGTCTCAGATCTCTCATCTGTGTCAGATCTCTCATTGGTCTCAGATCTCTCATCTGTCTGAGATCTCTCATCGGTCTCAGATCTCTCATTGATCTGAGATCTCTCATCGGTCTCAGATCTCTCATCTGTGTCAGATCTCTCATCTGTCTCAGATCTCTCATCTGTCTCAGATCTCTCATCGGTCTCAGATCTCTCATCGGTCTCAGATCTCTCATTGGTCTCAGATCTCTCATCTGTCTCACCTGTACTATACTTGACATTACCCTGTCTGCATTGTAACAAAAGAAAGTGCATGTACATGTCAGTCAGAGTCTTGGGCATCTCTTCTTCTTGGTTTGTGCTCATCAAGTCCCCTTCTTCTTGTTTTTTGCTCATCAAGCCCTCCAGAACTGTTGCAGTGATCCAACAGAAGACTGGGATGTGGCACATAATGTAAAGGCTCCTTGATTTCTTGACATGTGAGATGATTCTCTCGGCCAGGTCCTCATCGCTGAATCTCTTCCTGAAGTACTCCTCCTTTTGCTTATCATTGAATCCCCGCACCTCTGTAACACGGTCAACATTTTCAGTTGGGATATGATTGGATGCTGCAGGTCGGGAGGTGATCCAGATTTGAGCTTTGGAAAGTAGATTTCCCTGGATGAGGTTTGTCAGCAGAGCGTTCACTGAGGTTGGCTTTGTCACATCTGTCCAGGGCTGACTATCTCTGAAGTTAAGATCAAGCCGACACTCATCCAGACCATCCAGGACAATCAGAATTCGGTGGTTGTCATAGTCAGAGATTTCTGATGTCTTCATTTCCGGGAAGAACTGATGAATAAGTCCCTCCAAACTGTGTTCTTCCTCTTTTCTCAAATTCAGCTCCCGGAAAGGAAATGGAAATGTATAAAATGTGTCCTGGTTGGCCACACCCTCAGCCCAGTCCAGCATGTACTTCTGTGAAGCAATTGTTTTTCCAATGCCCGCTATTCCATTTGTTAGCACAGTTCTGATTTCTTTATTTTCTCCAGATGCAGGTTTGAAGATGTCAGAATATTTTATAGAGGTTTCTTGTCTCACTGGTTTGAGTGATGCCTCTTGAATCTGTCTGGACTCATGCTGACTATTGACCTCTCCGCTATCTCCCTCTATGATGTAGAGATCAGTGTAGATCTCATTCAGAAGAGCAGAATTTTCCTGCTTAGCGATCCCCTCTGACACACGGTGAAATTGCGCCTTTACCTGAGATTTGAGATTCCGTTGGCTGACAATATCAGGCCTCTCTGTATGAAAACACAACATAAAGGAAATGAAGAGATACTGCAGATGCAAAATAGTAAACAGTTATGATGAAATGTTAGTTTAGGGTGCGATCACACCTGCAGTTCACTTCCTTGCATTTTTGTATTTGGTTTGTTTAGGTTCACACTGTCTAATTACAAGTGAACCACAAAAGTAACATGGACTCAAAAGTAGCTTGTTTATTGGACAGTTTTAGTAACCTGAAATTCTGTGAGGTTAGAGATTTTGGCAATGAGGGGTCAAAACAAATGTGATTCTTGTCCCTGTAACTTTAACTGAGCATGATGGATGATGTCTGCGCTCTTTACCATAATTTACCATCTCTGGTGTTCATACCAGTTCATAGCACACAACAAAAAAGCTGAATATAAGCATCAGCTGACACTGCTGTTTCCCCTCGGGTCATTTTGTTACCTTGCAAGCATGAATAACTGCTGGCTATAGATGTCAACATCTATAGCCTCCTTATACCCATAAAACGTTGCATTTAGGGGTTGTTTCCTGTAGTGTGTGCAGATTACGTTCTCACTCATAAATTGCACCACAGTTTGTATTTTCAGGTGGTTTTGATGTGGTTATTTGGTGCCACCTGAGATCCAATGGCATTGTTCTCACCTGACCAAACAAACCTAAATAAGGAAACGCTCCAGAGTTTGACTAAACCTCCCCATACACGCTTGGTGTGAACGCACCCTCAACTCTGCTTGATGAAGCTTTGACAGCCTCATCTTCACCCATAAGCTTACCTCGTATTTCTGTCACCCTGTCGACAATTTCACAGAGCTGTTTGGCGGCTGAAGGTTGAGAGGTTATCCAGAGACGGGCAGAGGGAAGCAGATTCCCCTTGATGAGGTTGATCAGTAGCACATCCAGTGAGGCTGGCTCTCTGACATCAGTCAAGGAGTTATTGTTGTCAAAGTCAAGAGGAAGGTGACATTCATTCAAACCATCAAAGATAAACAGAACTTTGAGCTCTTCATAGTTGGAGATCACAGATTCTTTGGTTTCTTTAAACAAATGATTGAGAAGTCCCACCAAAGTGATTTTGTCCTCTTTTCCCAAATTTAGCTCAGAGAACTTGAGTAGAAATACAAGTTCTGTAGTATCTTTGCCTTTGCCCAATTTGTCTGACAACCAGCCCATAGCCCTAAATAAAGCTGAAGTTTTTGCCCAGTCTCGTGTGAATTTCTGTACACAGAAGGATTTTCCAATGCCAGTCTCTCCAACAGTAAGCACAGTTCTGATTGTTTGATCTTTTTCATGTTTGAAGATACCAGAGGTCTGTATTGGTGAAGTCACTGGTCTCTTCGTTTTTGCCTCAGTCTCTCCCGTTGCACGTCCATTATCAACCTCACCACTCCTCTCCTCTTTTATGATGTGTTCTATGTTTTTCTGGTTAGGATGAGGTTTGTCTACAACTTGAGGGATTTCTTCAGTAAACCTTTTCTTCAGGTTTGATGCTAGTTGCTGCTGGCGCTTCACAGACTCTGAATAAAAAAACAAAAGCAAAACCAGAGTTGAGCACATTATTGATTATCAGGTCTAAACAAAAGATAAAGTGAAATAGCTGACAGCCACTGCAGTGTTGAAAAACAGCATGGATCAAGTAACAAAAGTAAATTAAAATTGTTGAGGTTGTTGAGGGTTATGACTGTTATATCTAAATGAAGTGGAGGGGGGGCGAGAGGTAAATGCACAGTCACCTTTCTGTCTCTGTTGAATTGTTGAAGATGTTACCATTGTGCAAAAATAATAAAAAGATTCATAACTATACTGTATACATATATATATATATGTATATGTGTGTGTATATGTATATGAAAAGTAAAACAAAAAGAAAAAATATTTCCAGTCTGACATAAAATGATGCTGATGTAATAATCAGGTAATCACTGTTTTTCAATTCCTGGAGGTGTGTGTGCTAAAACATCTCTTTAAACACATCCACTGACCAATGTCATGATGAAGAATTGTGTCTATTTTTAGAGTATGAGTTATAAAAATTTGTTACTGTCAGTGTGCAGCTAGATTCATACCTCGACATTCTGTTACTTTATCAATGAACTCAGGAGGAATCTTCTCAACCCCTGAAGGTCGGGAGATTATCCAGAGACGAGCAGAGGGAAGCAGTTTCCCCTTGATGAGGTTTGTCAGTAACACATCCATCGAGACTCGCTCTCTGGTATCAGTCAAGTCTTTGTTGTGAAAGTCAAGAGGAAGTTGACATTCATCCAAACCATCAAGGACAAATGTTACTTCACATTTGTCATAGTTGGGAATTTCAGCTTGTTTGGCGTCCTTGAAGAAATGATGAAGCAGTTCTTCCATGGTTTGAACTTTGCCTGGTCTTGAATTCAGCTCCCTGAAATGGAGTGGAAATAGCAACTCTGTGTTTTTGTTGGATTTTCCTTTTGCCCAGTCCACCATGAACTTTCTTGCTTGAAATGTTTTACCAATACCAGCCACTCCCTTCGTTAGCACTGTTCGAATTGTCTTTCCCTCTGAATGTTTAAATATTTCATCATATTTGGTTGGTGTTGGTTGTTGTTGGTCGATGTAGAGTTCTGCGTCAATCTCCTTTTGACGCATTTTCTCTTCATACTGATGCAGGATTCTCTTCTTTAGATCTACTGCGAGTTTCTTCTTTGCGTCCATCTCTAAATAAATAGAGAACATACAGTACAGATGATACAGAGACTTCAGAAACACAGTAAGCAGTGAATGTTTTGTACTCTGGAACAATATGATGGCTGTTATGGAAAACAGTGTCGTGATGTTTTTTTTATTAAACTTGGTTAAATGTATGGAAGCCCAGAGAGGCGAGAGAAAACAATTGGATTGGACTCTCTTGGGGATCTAATTTCTAAGGTCTGTCTAATATCTCAGTATGACTTGAGAACAGGTGAAAAAAACAGCTTTGCCAGGATCCCATTACTAAGTTCTACCAATTTTCTTTCTCGTTTTTATCTCAATATATTGACTTACGAACAGGTGAAGAAAGAAAATACAATATAGCAACATTACTGTATGTACTGTATGTAACATGGTATAGAAATGAAGATGCCACATCACATCTACTGAATGACTGACGGGCCGTAGATGATAATAATGTTAGCATTTGCCATTGTATTTAATTTTGGTAGAGAAACAGCATGAGAATGTGGAAATGCAACTGTAAAGATACTCATGTATAATCAGGTAATCACTGTTTCTGAATTCCTGGAAGAGTGTGTGATAAAATGTGAAGACATTCTACCAATTCAGAATATCTCTTAAACATATCCACTAACCACTGTCATGATGAAGAATTATCTATTTGGGAGTATGAGTTATGATAATATGTTATAGGGCACTGATAGTGTTCAGCTAGTTTCTTACCTCGACATTCTGTCACTTCATCAATGAACTCAGGAGGAATCTTCTCAACTGCTGATGGTTGGGAGATTATCCAGAGACGAGCAGAGGGAAGCAGTTTCCCCTTGATGAGGTTTGTCAGTAACACATCCATTGAGGCTGGCTGTGTGATATCAGTCAAGTCCTCATTGTTGTGAAAGTCAAGAGGAAGTTGACATTGATCCAAACCATCAAGGACAAATGTTACTTCACTCTTGTCATAGTTGGGAATTGCTGCTTGTTTGGATTCCTTGAAGAAACGATGAAGCAGTTCTTCCAAGCTTTGAACTTTGTCTGGTCTTGAATTCAGCTTCCCCAAATGGAGTGGAAATAACAATTCTATGTTTGTGTTGGATTTTCCTTTTGCCCAGTCCACCATGAACATCCTTGTTTGAAATGTTTTACCAATACCAGCCACTCCCTTTGTTAGCAACGTTCGTTTTTTTCCCGCTTTGAATGACTTTTCAAATATTTCATCATATTTGGTTGGTTTTAGTTGTTGGTCTTCCTTTTTATTTTTCCCTGATTTTACAGTGTAGAGGTCTGTGTAAATCTCATTTTGATGCATTTCCTCTTCATACTGATCCAGGATTATCTTCTTTAGATCTGCTGCGAGTTTCTTCTTTGCATCATTTTCTGAATTAATAAAGAACATACAGTACAGATGATACAGTAACATCAAAAAAAGCAGTAAACGTGAATGTTTTCTATTCTGGAACAATATTATAGCTGTTATGGAAAACAGTGTCATATGATGTATTAAACTTTAGTGAAACGCATGGAATGAAAAATTGCGGGATTCTCTTGGGGGATCGTGTTTCAGTCCAATTATTTTTCTCCCTATCTCAATATAATGATTTGAGAACAGGTGAACAAAGTTTTGCCAGTATCCTGCAGCAGCAGCTGAATTCTCCTGCTCTCTCCATACCTCCAGAGGAAAGAGTGTCTGTGGATGAATGACTGTTGTGGTAGTTCTGTCTGCTGAATAAAGCTTAGCTAGCCAAGGTAACACCCATGGGTCCTGTTTTGACAAAACTGCTGATGGGCCAGTAGACAGTGATAATGGTAATCATAATGTAAAAGAATTTGCCATTGCTATTTCATTTTGGTAGAGAAACAGCGTCAGAATGTGGAAATCTACTTGCAAATTTGCAAATGTTTGTGCAAATTTGCAGAAATTAAAATTGCCATTTGAAAATTATTAACTATAAAGCTAGGCAAGTCTTTGAAAGTCAAATGTAAAATGGATTTTCTTTGAGAATGTGCCTACTAGTACATTCAAACATTCAAAAGCAAATTGGATTATTGAATTCCAATTTTAATTGGAATTTTAAATTTGGAAAATTAGAAGCTGATATTGCAGTGTCAGTACAAATTCATTGTTTCTTTGTAAACTTACCTTTCCAAGTCTTGCCTGATTGGTCTCCCTGGGCAGACTGGCCTCTGTGGTCAAAACGACAAGAAGGCACACACACACACACACACACACACACACACACACACACACACACACACACACACACACCCCCACACACACACACAAACACTCGTCCAGGGTTAGTAATTGCTACCCTTGCTCAGTGGCCTCAATTAAAGGAAAAATCCACCCGAAACACTTTTATCACTGTTAAAAAAACAGCAGTGATGTACATTGCATTTGGTGTTGGTGTTTTTGTTTGGTTGTGTATTTTTCTTAATTCTACAGATAATGTAAATGTAGATGACGCAATATCACATCAAGATATTTCCAGTGCAGCTACAATGGAGTATGATTAGCAGACAATGTTTCAGCGATCTAAAACATTAAAGGATAAGGCTGGTGTTTTTTAATGCATTTCTTACCGTCAACAAATCCTATGAAAATAACAAAATCAATTTAATAAGCCGACCGTAAACACGTTTTTCATGTCAGGAAAATAGTTCCATAGCACCGAAAATATTCCCTGGCGTAATGAAGAATTTGTTCCCATTTGAATTGGATTTGGTAATAAGTACAATAGCCTGACTTTTCATGGTAACTGTTAACGATTTTTAAAATTGAAACTATGTCTTTGTGAGCTGTGTTTAAAGGTTTTTAGTTTACAGTTGGAGCCAATGACTTCTGGATTGAAGGCTAAAAAGGAAACGTGGGAAGTCGGAAAGTAATGGGAGTAGAGCAAACGCATTGCTGATTTTGTTATTTTCATAGGATTTGTTGACGATAAGAAATGTATTTAAAAACACCAGCGTTATCCTTTAACGAAAAATGTCAGGTTTTTGTGTCAGTCCCTCAGAATCAAAGAGCAAGGACTTCTTTCTAGATTTACCATTTTGCACCGACGTTCAACAATCATTGAATAGGCAGAGATTCCAATTTCTGTACCTCATAGACCAGAATGCAATGCAGCCACAAGACAAGTTGTGTGTCATTTTTTCT
Source organism: Centroberyx affinis (assembly GCF_046629955.1). NCBI lineage: Eukaryota > Metazoa > Chordata > Actinopteri > Beryciformes > Berycidae > Centroberyx > Centroberyx affinis. The sequence goes on along the minus strand of NW_027278980.1, from coordinate 68,250 downwards.
CCCCTGGAAAATGTCGCTCTCGCTCTCTTACTGTCGGTATTGCTGTCTCCACCTACACGTACTGAATGCAGCAATTTCAGGCTCTGTTCTGTAGGGGTTGTCAAAAGGCATTCTGGGAAATGTAGGAAATCACCAACTCAACTGTATCCTACTATAAAATGAGGAAAACTCTGTCTGTCTGTCTGTCTGTCTGTCTGTCTGCATCCATTTTGCTCCTCAATGGGTTGGCCAATCAATCTGAAACTGCACATGGGAATTGAGCATTGGCATAGGCAGGGACTGACAAAGCATATTTTTCCATTTTCCCAAATTTACGCTGTTTATGCACATTTTTGGCAAGTCTGCACGTAGCTGTGGCGCGTGCATCCCCGGGTATGGACTAGCTTCTCTGTAACAACACACACCCATATTGTCAGCATTTCCTACCTTGGGTCAGTCTGTGGTTCTTTCCAGAAGTCCAGTGGGTCATCGTTGGACCTGTTACTGTTCATGGGAACACTGCCAGGTAGAGGAGAGACTGGGGTCAACACAGACATAAGATAATTTACAGTGACAAACTTAAACATCACTGCTGAGCATTGAGATGAAATACATCTACTTTGTCAATTTCTTTGACCTTCATCTTCCATTTGTGTTCTCTCTCTCTCTCTCTCTTTCTCTCTCCCTCCCTCTCTCTCTCTCTCTCTCTCTGTTCTTCTCTCTCTCTCTGTATTTCTTTGTAACAACACACACCCATATTGTCAGCATTTCCTACCTTGGGTCAGTCTGTGGTCCTTTCCAGAAGTCCAGTGGGTCATCGTTGGACCTGTCACTGTTCATGGAAACACTGTTAGATAGGTCTGGACTTCAACACAGACATAAGATAATTTACATTGACAAACTTAAACATCACTGCTGGGCTTTGAGGTGACAGACATGTCCCTTGTTAATTTCTTTGAATTTCTTTGAATTTGTCTCTGTCAACACACCAACACCATCACAGTTTCCTACCTTGGTTCAGTCTTTAAATCTGCTTTCCTGAAGTTGAGTGGGTCACCCTTGGATCTGTCACTTTTCATAGGAACATCACTAGGTGCAGGTGAGACTGGTCTCTGCTGCTGGATTGGGCTTCAACACAGACAAAATATGTTTTTACAGCGACAAACTAACATTGTTGAGCTTTGAGATGAAATATATCTCTTATTTTGTCTCTTTCACCTTATCATTCTCTTGCCTTTGTTTTCTCTCTTTCTTTGAATTTATCTGGATCAGCACACCAACATCATCACAATTTCCTACCTTGGTTCGGTCTTTAAATCTCCTTCCCTGAAATTGGGTGGGTAATCCTTGGACCAGTCACTTTTCATGGAAACATCACTAGGTGCAGGTGAGACTGGTCTCTGCAGATGTAGTGGGCTTCAATACAGAGAAAAAACATTTTTACAGTGACAAACTTAATTTGTACAGGTTTTAATTTTCTATTGTTGTATTCATTTTTTTTTAGTTTTCAGAATCAAGAAAAATGGCATTACTTGAGGTGTTTCAAAGACATTTTTTAGCATCAGCATTCTGAAAGAATGTACTGGAGCATCACTGTTAAAATTTTAGTTGATGCACAGCAACATCATCCCAATTTCCTACCTTGGTTTGGTCTTTAAATCTCCTTCCCTGAAATTGGGTGGGTAATCCTTGGACCAGTCACTTTTCATAGAAACACCGCTAGGTGCAGGTGAGACTGGTCTCTGCTGCAGTGGTCTTCAACACAGACAAAAGATGCTTTTACAGCAACAAAGTAATGTTGTTGAGCTTTGAGATTAAATATACTGTCTCTTTAAAATTGTCATTTGCTTGTCTTTGTTTTCTCTCTTTCTTTGAATTTATCTGGATCAGCACACCAACATCATTACAATTTCCTACCTTGGTTCGGTCTTTAAATCTCCTTCCCTGAAATTGGGTGGGTAATCCTTGGACCAGTCACTTTTCATAGAAACACCGCTAGGTGCAGGTGAGACTGGTCTCTGCAGATGTAGTGGGCTGCAATACACAGAAAACTATTTTTACAGTGACAAACTTTTTTGTCACTGTTTTGTTTTCATTTTCTATTGTTGTATTAATCTTGTATTTAGTCTTCATAATCAAGAAAAATGGCATTACATTGAGGTGTAACAAAATGCCCCCTTAAGACATTGAGTGGATGTAGAAGTAGATGCTCCACTTACTTTTCAGTCATTGGGGGCCTGACGTGTTCCTCAGACATACTGGTTTCAGAAGCCGTTTTCCCCGCCTTTTGTGCTCCACCGAGACTGATTTCAGTGGTTTTACAGTCATCCTCCATCACTCACTGAGCAGCTTGGTGTCAGAAGTAAGGCGTTTTTCCTCTTTTTCACCAGACAGTACTTTTACAGTAGCAGCAGAGTCCTCTAGCCAAGTCCTCTTGTTGTATTCTAGATGGGCTTGCTTTAGATGCGATGCCCCCACCTTGACTTTGAGTTTAGTGACCTTGCGTTTAGGCTTTCAAGGCCGCTTCCTTCTTTCTCTCGCCATACTGACTCATGTCAAGGACAGTGACCTTCTTGTCACTTTCCCCAGACACACTCATTGTTGAGCCCTGAGTGAAATACATTCAATGTTACATGGGATGACTACAATAAGCCAGTACTGCATAGTAGCTGTAGCAGAGCATGAAAACCGACACCAAACAAAAAGGATCCTTATTTTGAGCCTTGAAAGCCAATCAACAAGCCAGTGAGGAATTATCCTGTATACCTGTGTATCTACTGAAAAAGAAAGTCTAGGAGCTAGGGCAGTATCATATGACTACTTGGAAGTTCAATAGCCTAACAGAGATGTAAAGCTGGGCCCATGATTACCTTAACAACAAGCTGATACCATTAGTAAGCACAGAGGCATCACAGCAGCTAGCATGCTACCTAGCTGAAATGTGCCAGGCCCTTCTTCAGCGGGCCTGGTTGTAGAAGTAAAGTTCACATTAATTTTCTCAATAGACATTTTAGAAAATCTGATCAGCTACAAGATAAATCAGAAGCTTATAACAACAGATTCAGAAAAATATGAAAAACAGAAAAAGGCAAGGATACAAGACTGTACATTATGTTTTTAAGAGGAAAATAAGAACTCATCCTATACAGCATTGCAAGTGATGTCATTGATTCCCTTCCCCTAACAGTCATAATGTAAAATAATCTAATCTAATCTAACCTTAAAAATATAATCTAATATAATAGTGATAACTGTTTTGTAATGATTTCCGCCCCTTTCTCCTCACCCCTAAAACAGAAATCATGTCTTATAGTGAAACCATGAGGCTACAGGTTACTAGCCGACTGACGTTACTTTCCTCTAGGGGTGCAACGGATCACAAAACTCACGGTTCGGATCGTATCACGGTTTTGAGTCACGGATCGGATCATTTTTCGGATCAGCAAAAAAAAAAAAGGGTTAAATTAGGCTTAAATTAATTAAAAAATGTGCTACTCTTGATTTGGTTCTTTTAATGCAATGCATTTTTCTTGTTCTGTTATATGAATTTTATCTTTTTATTTATGGCGCAGGGAAAGGGTCAAAATAAGGACTACTGAGAAGCCGGCGGAGGCTATATCCCTGCCGAAGCCAGCTACTGAGGCTAGGAACTAGCACGCCGAGGCTAGCAACCCACTGGGTCGGCTACTGGATTGGCTGGTCATTAGCTTCCGAGGCTAGCAACCGGCTGGGTCAGCTATTGGCTTGGCTGGGAACTAGCACGGCGAGGCTAGCAACCGGCTGGATCAGCTACTGGCTTGGCTGGTCATTAGCTTCCGAGGCTGGTTACTAGCATGCCGAGGCTAGCTAGATTAGCTACAGATTTGGCTGGTCACTTTGTTCTTTTGTATTTTATTGGCGGATTGGTATGGCGCAGGGAAAGGGTCAAAATTAAGACTACTGAGAAGCCGGCGGAGGATATATCCCTGCCGAAGCTAGCTACTGATCTGGCCAATGATAAGCCGGCGCTGGTAACTGAGAGGCCAGCGGTGGGAAATGAGAAGCCGACTACTCATTCGACCAAGGTGTAGCTCCATGCGTCTTACCTAGCAACCCACTGGATCGGCTACTGGCTTGGCTGGTCATTAGCTTCCGAGGCTGGTAACTAGCACGCCGGGGCTAGCAACCCACTGGATCGGCTACTGGCTTGGCTGGTCATTAGCTTCCGAGGCTGGGAACTAGCACGCCGAGGCTAGCAACCGGCTGGATCGGCTACTGGCTTGGCTGGTCATTAGCTTCCGAGGCTGGCTACTAGCACGCCGAGGCTAGCAACCCACTGGATCGGCTACTGGCTTGGCTGGTCATTAGCTTCCGAGGCTGGCTACTAGCACGCCGAGGCTAGCAACCCACTGGATCGGCTACTGGCTTGGCTGGTCATTAGCTTCCGAGGCTGGCTACTAGCACGCCGAGGCTAGCAACCCACTGGATCGGCTACTGGCTTGGCTGGTCATCAGCTTCCGAGGCTGGCTACTAGCATGCCGAGGCTAGCTAGATTAGCTACAGATTTGGCCGGTCACTTTGTTCTTTTGTATTTTATTGGCGGATTGGAGCCAAATGCGGCACGTTAGCGCCACCAACTGTAGACAAATGGGATTTATCTAGATTCTTTCAATTGGTCTGTTTTTTGTTAATTAAAAAAAGTATTCTTTCTCCTCCGTTTCCGGCAGCGTAGTCACCGACTTTCCTTTGCTGACAGTTTGTGCGGCATATATTTGTGTATATGTGTACTCCTGTTTCTTATTTTTATGTAATTGTGTTTTAAAGTTTTCCCTCTATGTTCCTCATATACATTTGTGTCCTTAAATTTGATATAACGTGCTGCGATTGTTTACCTGAATGTTTGTATATTATCCTTTTGCTAATAAAAAAATAAATGTGCGGCATTGCTGCTTAGAACGTGCATGTGCACAAAAATATCTTGACTTCAAAATATGTTGAATTGTAGGCTACTCTACATTTCAGACCATACAACTGACAAGAAAATGTTATGTTTAATAGTTAATAAAGACCATTGGCCATTACATTTAAACCTACCATTACAGTAATCACCCATTATATTTAAACCTACACTAGTTAGTTTACCCAGTGAAGCCCAGCTGTCAAGTTGCCTTTTCTGTGGGTTATGAATATGAATGTATAGTCCAACTGATTATGTCTGAGAACGATCTGGTACAGCAGGGTTCGCCTAGATGGACAGTGTAATAGATTCATGTAGACAGGCTATTAGATCTGCATTGGACTACATGTAAGCTGCAGTTTCGTTTAACTGCCAATAGATGTCACCATAAACACTGTAAGTCTATCGAGCCGGTCAACAACCGGCACAGCTGCTGGGGCATCTCAGACAAAACGTAATTTATTAACAGTGGTGGAAAGACTAGTAGAATGTCCTACTCAAGTACGAGTACTGTTACTTTGCCGATATTTTACCCACGTTGAAGTAAAAGTACTGGTGTAAAAATCGACTTCAGTAAAAGTAAAAAGCAACTCATTTAAAATGTACTCAGACTAAAAGTTACTTTTTACAAAAGAGAACGATTACTAGCCTGTCTACATGAATCTATTACACTGTCCATCTAGGCGAACCCTGCTGTACCAGATCGTTCTCAGACATAATCAGTTGGACTATACATTCATATTCATAACCCACAGAAAAGGCAACTTGACAGCTAGGCTTCACTGGGTAAACTAACTAGTGTAGGTTTAAATATAATGGGTGATTACTGTAATGGTAGGTTTAAATGTAATGGCCAATGGTCTTTATTAACTATTAAACATAACATTTTCTTGTCAGTTGTATGGTCTGAAATGTAGAGTAGCCTACAATTCAACATATTTTGAAGTCAAGATATTTTTGTGCACATGCACGTTCTAAGCAGCAATGCCGCACATTTATTTTTTTTATTTTTTTATTAGCAAAAGGATAATATACAAACATTCAGGTAAATAATCGCAGCACGTTATATCAAATTTAAGGACACAAATGTATATGAGGAACATAGAGGGAAAACTTTAAAACACAATTACATAAAAATAAGAAACAGGAGTACACATATACACATATAAATATATGCCGCACATAAACTGTCAGCAAAGGAAAGTCGGTGACTACGCTGCCGGAAACGGAGGAGAAAGAATACTTTTTTTAATTAACAAAAAACAGACCAATTGAAAGAATCTAGATAAATCCCATTTGTCTACAGTTGGTGGCGCTAACGTGCCGCATTTGGCTCCAATCCGCCAATAAAATACAAAAGAACAAAGTGACCGGCCAAATCTGTAGCTAATCTAGCTAGCCTCGGCATGCTAGTAGCCAGCCTCGGAAGCTAATGACCAGCCAAGCCAGTAGCTGATCCAGCCGGTTGCTAGCCTCGGAAGCTGATGACCAGCCAAGCCAGTAGCTGATCCAGTGGGTTGCTAGCCTCGGCGTGCTAGTAGCCAGCCTCGGAAGCTAATGACCAGCCAAGCCAGTAGCCGATCCAGTGGGTTGCTAGCCTCGGCGTGCTAGTTCCCAGCCTCGGAAGCTAATGACCAGCCAAGCCAGTAGCCGATCCAGTGGGTTGCTAGCCCCGGCGTGCTAGTTACCAGCCTCGGAAGCTAATGACCAGCCAAGCCAGTAGCCGATCCAGTGGGTTGCTAGGTAAGACGCATGGAGCTACACCTTGGTCGAATGAGTAGTCGGCTTCTCATTTCCCACCGCTGGCCTCTCAGTTACCAGCGCCGGCTTATCATTGGCCAGATCAGTAGCTAGCTTCGGCAGGGATATAGCCTCCGCCGGCTTCTCAGTAGTCTTAATTTTGACCCTTTCCCTGCGCCATAAAGGGAAGGCAGCATGTTGCCGAAGTTGCAATAAACATAACAATCGTGTGATCTATTTCAATGATGACAAGCATGATGACATGCCCAGTTTCCCAGTTTCACCACTGAAAATGCCCGAAGTCACAGCCTACGGGATTTCACTCAATGGAGGCGAAAGCGACGGCTTTTAAATCAGTCGCTCGTCCTTTTCTTCCCTAATCACATCCGCAATCACTGCGCTTCAGAGTAAAACACAGCGCGCATCTGTCTTGTCTGTAGCTTTTCACTGCAACTCTGCATCCAGATTTGGGGAATTATTACTTTAAAAAGTAACAGCGGCAGTAAAACTGTATTTCACACTATGATGGTTAAACTTTGCAATTAATCCGCGGTTCACATGTGTGCTGAACCGTGTATGTCTATACAGACCAGCCCCCAGGCGGCAGGTCTAAGCCTTGCTGCCAATTTGACATGGTGGCCAACGGTGGTACTGCAGCCTAAAATTCACCTGCGGCCCAAAAAGCGTTTTTCCCATAGACGGCCATTGTAAAAGACAGTCCTCTAAAACTGTTCAGAAGATACCTACAACACCACACAAGACCTTAAAACACTCTTTCAATTATGTATTTTTTAATCATGAAGGCCGATTTTTTTTTAAATCACTCAGAGCCGTTTAAAAGGCTGTTTTTTGTGTGTGACGTCACCCCAGGGTACGAGCTAAGCACGCGCCTCTGAGCTCTGCATCGGGGACGAGCGTCCTGCTTCCTCTGCTGCTCCGTCTGTCAGCTGTGTTCCTACAGTCCGGCTTCGCTTTTATCAAGATATTAAGTATTTTACATCAGTAGCCCACCGGTATTTAATATGTACAGATAACAGATCACCGGAAACTGAGGTTTGGGATGAGGTGTGTTTTCTGTGCTTGTTCATGACATGGAGATGTAGACAGCAAGCTAACTGTTAGCCTTGTTTTTAGCCTAGGCTACTTGACATGTACTCCACAGTCTGTCTGGCGAACCCAGCTAGTCTGACATTACATGCTATTCATCACTTTTGTATTTCGTTGTGAATTAACGTTATGTTCTTTTAATTTTTTTTTAAATAAACGATTTTAAATAACTTGCCCTGCACGTGATTTCTAATTCAGTTTCATGACAGTATTGTATGGTGCTGTGTGGTGAACCTGCTGCATGGTAGGGACTGTGAGTCTAGCTGCCAGTCAGAGTTACACTGTGTTTCTAAACAGAAGCGTTTGTGGCTGCTGTGAACCAGGTCCACATTTAGTTTTGACAGATCAACTAACTGTTAATATAGAACCTCCTTGATACAGACATACAATAGAGCATACTATAGAGCCATTCAAGTTAGGCCTGTGATCTAAATACGCAGACAGTTACATACAGGAAATACACATCACAGAATCGCAGAAGCACAGAAGCTAGTGCAAGGCCTCAATATGAGCAAATAAGCAGACATGCGCAATATCTTTCCCATTATAAATCTTTAATTAGATGTGTCATTTGTATACTGCAGACACATACAGCTATTCTTATGATAGGGTTATGATTAAGGTTATCTAAAAAAAGAATTAATAATCATACCCATGCAGATGAAGTATAAAATCCTCCAAATATACTTCTTTCACGAGTTCCCTCTCACTCTAATCGACGCTGTATTCTCCGTGTCTGCAGCTGCTTGACTTCCTTCCTTTCAAGCAGAGCTGGCAAGTGGAGCTTTCACTTTCACTTACTGATCCAGGCTGCATAACAACAGGCAGATAATGTCCTCACTTGAATAAGGACTGTAGTATTTAAAGTTGAGTCATAATTCGTGCATCACCACTATCCACCCCAAATGAAAAAGCACCAAAAGAGTTTAAATCGTATCTTATCATACTTTATGGTAGTTTTTACCTCCTACAGTATCACTATGTATTTCTTTAATGTTACTATAAGATCTGATCTTTTAGCTGGCACATTTTTATTTAGTATCCTTTTAAAAGTTATTGTCCCCCACATAATGAAAATGGGGAATGGGGGGAGTATTGACTGGGCTGTGTCCACCTGTTAAACATGATATCTCAGGTGATATCTTGGACACCACTGGTCTGATTTTGAGCAAACTTGGGGAGATGAAGCATCTTCACACTGTGTTCTGGTGTTTAAAAAACTTTACTGATTGGCCCAATGTTAATGCTATGATTAAAGGTTAAAATTTTCACTAGTACAATTTAAGTTCTGTAACACAAAATTTGCTAACCACACACATCTATCCTTAGAAATTACACTGATTGTCCTAATGAGGCTGCTATAATTTAAAGTCAAAGTTTTCAGCTCAGAAGTGATATCTCATTCATCATTGGTGTGATTTTGATGAAAGTTGGCACTTTGTTCTTCCGTCTAAAAAACATACAGATTGGCTTGATAAAGGTAAACATTTCTAACTATGAAAGGCCATAACCGTTACATCACCTGTCTGTTAGTTAATGTTCCTGTGGTTTCAAAACTCTCCTCCAGTCTTGTGAATGGGTACAGCAGACGCCTGAAGGTGAGAGAAGTTGGCTTGTGACCAGAGAGTCGTCAGTTTGGATCCCCAGACCAGATCCCCAGACCGGCACCGATCCTGAAAGTACCCATGTGGGAATAACCTCAGTTTGGCAAGTTGTGTGCCTTGTGTCCACTTTGTCCACTTCTGAAATCACAATGTCTGACACCTAAACTGCTTTAGCTGAGCTGGTTAATGTGAAGTTCTGAAAATGTCTGTTTAGAAAAAACCTTCCCTGGATGAATTAATGTTTAAAAAAATGTTGATTTATATTATGACTTTCCTGCCAAGTGCCACGTGACTGATCCAGCTTTTTTTCTAAGCCATAATGCTGGTGTCTGTTAGACAGTTAAGTTATATTACACCATGGTGTGACACATGAATGCAGTAATTTAGAAGTGTCTTGTCACCAGGTACATCCCACTCTCCAAGGCTGAATGTACACATGTGGGAATGACCTCAGTTTGGCAAAACAAACTGAGGTTAGTTGCCTCTGTCTGTGCCTTGTGTCCACTTTGTACTTACATTGTATTGTTTCAACCTTGTAAGTACGTTATGTATCAGGAAGATTTTCACTGGTGCTAGTGAAAGTGCTAAAATTGTAGCTGTAAGAAAAACACATTTCAAACGTGAGTTTACAGACACTAACATAATTTTACACATCTAATATAACTTTACAACATAATTTTACACATAGTAATTAATCATGGTTGTCGATGATGAAGTACATGAAGAAGTCCAAAAGACCATAGATTGGAACAAATGGTTTATTCAACTGCATATTCAACGGGTTCTGCAAATATATGCAGAACAGGTCAACAGGTTACGTTACTAATTGTAATTTTAAGAAGGCAACCAGTTGTGTGAAAAGGGTTACATTTTGACAGCAACTTAACCAACCATGGTTATGTTTAATGAGTTCAGTTCAATCCCATTCAAATTAAGTTCAATTAAAAAAAATTTCCATGGCATGCATAAAAACATATTTAAGTCACATTGATTTTGATAGCTAACTTTCTACATCAAACACACATTTAACAATAAATGCCCAAAAATGTATAAAAGGTTTATTTATATATCAAAAGCATTATTTTAACTTCCTGGAGAACAGCATAGTTTTACAGATTACTTAATGGCGTACCAGTAGGTTTACATAAATATTCCAGTAATAATACCATCATAGGCTTTTGAACCCCCCTCCCCCTCCCATCACATAAAACCTGCAACTTCAAGCTTTCAAGGTTTATGGTCCAAGGTGGCCACTTTTGAACAGTCCCTCATCACGTTATGTCCCGCCCCAACATCTTGTATTAACCAGAAATATGTTGAATTACAGAAGAAAGACACAAAACTTTGTGACTTTAAAAGAACAAACACTATGTAGATATAAAGATTTACCTATACATGTGGTCAGCTTTACTCCTGTCCATATGCTCATGTCAGTAGAGCATTTTCTTCCTGGCAGTGACCATATCAGTTTGAGGCCCCATGGAGCCCTTAAATCAGTGCTTATGAGATTTACTTCATCAAGACAAATTGCCATAGAAATAAACATATATTGAAAATCTTACAACAGTTAACATCGACTCACACTAACAACTTGCCCACTGGCTAAAGAGCAGACTGTTCAAATTTTAAGAACAAGTGAAAAAAAGATCTGCTAAAACTTGTATCCCTTTTTTATATCGATATTTTGACTTATGAACATTTTTTTCTCCTCTTGCAATCTCAATATATTGACTTATGAACAGGTGAAGAAAGAAAATAATATAGGTATAGAAATGCATATGGAAATGAAGATGCTGCATCAAATCTGCTGCCTGCAGAGCTATGGAAGTGTTTCATATGGAGCATAAAACAATCACCACCCTCATTTTTATAAGTTTTTCCCATAAAAGAGGGATTTACTCTATCGGACACAGAGACACTGAGCCTTTCTTAAACCAGAAGCCCGGGTAGAGGGGCTCAGTGAATTTGGCCTTGAAAGTGTGTATGTGGCTCAACTTTCCAGACAAAACACTGTAATAATCCAGAGTGCCACCTTCCCAGTCCAGAAACAATGCTATTTTCTGGGAGGGGTCAGATACTTTAATACTGGTGGGCGTCTCATGCCAGGCAGTGTATTCTGTCTTCGAGCAATTCAGACTCCAGGACATCTTATTGCATCCCAGGCCACAGCTACTGTCCCCTCCTCTTCGTTTGACCCCTCGATATGCCACTCCGATGCCGACCGACTCTCTCCACTCCACCTCCCAGTAGCACAGGCCGGTCAGACCCTCTTCACAAAGCACCTGAGTCCTGTTAAACCTGTCTGGGTGGTCAGGATACGGGACGTCCTCTTCCACCTTCTGTTTACGTTTTGCTTTCCTGTTCCCTTCGGACAGAACCAGCCTCCTGCTTGCTGTGTTTTCATCAAACATCAGATCAACACCATCTGATAGAGAGACGGAGAAACACATAATTCAGCATTTGGGTTTAGTTTAAGTTTAGTTTATTTGTACAGTAAAAACGAAACAAAGTGATAAGAAAACCGCTGTTGATAAATACGATGATAAAACAGAGAACAAATGCTAATTAGTCACTTTTACAGGTGAGAGAAAAACCTAAAAAGTCCCAACAAAAAATCAAGGTGACAACAAAGACAACTATATTAGATAACAGAATTAAATGACAACAAAACACAACAGTGTTGAAACAAACATTTTAACTGATCTTGCATGAAGTATCAGTACCAGTGAAGTTTGGCCACAAAGGCACAATCTCCATTTTTGACCCTCATTTTAAAGTTAACCTTGTCAGTGATCAGCCTGGTGTCTGAAGGCTGCTGAAATAATGAAGAACAGTTCCAGTAAGAGACTTACACTTCTTCATCCCTGACTTTAACCGACGCTCGCCACCATGGTCCAATCTGTACAAAATGCAGACATGTGTTAGACACAGACATCTGGACTGATGCTCATATTCAGCTATTTCTTCATGTGTTCTTAAAGTCACAATAAAACCACATTTTGAGAGCATCTTGCTTCATTAATGTGATGTATTTCCTATTGAAACAGGATGTTGGGCCAGGGGAGGGATCATTCAAAAGTTTAAACCAGGGGTATTCAATTAAAGTTCAAAGAGGTCCAGTTACAGAAAACTTCCTCGAGCAAAGGTCCGGAACATCATAATGTCTAACTTGCGTTATGAGTCAGTGTCATATAAATTGAAGTAGCCTAGTAGTCGTATCAACATCTGTAGGCTATGTAGTTAACTGACTGTCAAATCAAATAAATCAAGTACAATTCAATAATATTTCAGCAATATTTATTGTCAGTTTTCACATTGAACTGGAGGGATTATAAATAATAAGTACTCTAATAATTAATATATGTTCTTATGTAAATGTAAAATAAAAAATGCATAAAAAAAACCAAAACAACAGAGAGCTTTTGAAAAATGTGTATTATATTGGGCTCTTAGATCGTTTATTTTCTGTGCCCTCAGATCGGATTTGGGTGAGTATGTTTGCTCGAAAGATTTGTGCTTTGTCTCGTAGTGGCGCTTCACATTGCTGCTTTTAATAATCGCCACTGCATACTGGCCACTGCATACTGGTTTTGAACTGCCCGTGGGAAGAATGAACATGTAAGAGTCTGTCCATTCATCATTAAAGGCTCTGTTTTCGCTGTCTACCTTTCTCTTTTTAGAGCACGCCATGTGAATTACTCCGAGTGTTTCTCTCTCTTTTCCTCTCGTCTCTCCGTGTGTTTGTATCATTCTCACTGACTGCACAGATTTGATTGGCTGAGTAGCATCATGTGAGATGATTTACAACGCGTGCAATTGGTCTGTGAGTTTCCTGGACCGCTAAGTCAGTGTCTTAAAGGCTAGAAAAGATGCGCCGGTTAAAATAGAAACACTCCGTCAAAATTTAATAATTCTCAATAATTTATCGGTTATAGGTCCGGGTCCGGATAGCACGACGTCTGGGTCCGGACCCGGACCGCGGTCCGCCTATTAGTGACCTCTGGTTTAAACCAATGGGATGTCAGTTAGGCAGAGAAAGGCAGTTTTATTTGATGGAGGGGAGGAGAGTATGAACACCAGAGAAGGTAAATTACAGCATAGAGCACAGACAAGTCCATCATGCTTAGCTGAAGTTACAGGGACAGAAATCAGATTTGTTTCAATGATGACACGTTACCAAAACTCTGCATGAACTTGGTCAATATGAACCCCAAGTCGAAGACAAAGTTGACTTCTCCACTATGTTTGGGACAGTATAAAACTAACTGAAGGTGTGATCGCATCCCTCCTGCCTCACACACACACACACACACGCACACACACGATTTAGGATGGCAGGGTGGAACAGTGTATGGAGAGAGATGCTGTACCCAAAGCTCACAGATTTGATCCCCACAACAGCCATGTGTCCTATCAAAACGTCCTTCAGCACGACACCGAACCCCTAGCTGCTCACTCAGCTGTGTAAATGTACACACAGATTCACACACATCCCAACACCTCACTTTACCTGAGTGCCTCCAGGCTGAAGTGTGGATCTTCAGCTATAGCAGAGAGCATCGTCACTCCAGAGTCTCCTGGGTGATTGTAGCTCAGATCCAGCTGTTTCACTTTGGAGGTTCTGGACTTCAGAGCTGAGGCCAGAAAATCACAGCCAATCTCTGTCACCTGACAACCTGATAGCCTGCAGACCACACACACGCACATGCACACACACACGCACACACACACACACACACACACAAGAGACAAACATTTAGAGCATTGGCTTCTCTCTAGTTATTTTCAAAGGAAATGATGCACTGTTAATGAAAATCTGTTATTTAAATTTCAACAACAATCTGTTGTTTCAATTTCAGATGCTGTAATTGCCTGTAAAATATGTGGAATTAGAGTATACAATCTAATGGATGTCATTGGTGTTAATTGGGAACCCCACATTACTATGTCATTCAGCCATCAATTTAGAGTAAAATACAATAGGTCTTAATCATTTCTGCAGGTATCACAGACATTTTGTTCCCCCTTGTAGTAATGTGAGGTCTCTAACAGTATAAAAAAGCAAAAAGGTCAATCATGGTAAATGGATATCCAATATAGTTTTTCCTTTTTAAATGACTGTCATGTATGACACTATTGGTTGAATGTATTTGTGAGGGATTGTTAGCAGGGAAGTTACACAGTGGGAATTTGGTGAAAGCAGTGAGTATAAACGACTATGGTGGAAGTCAAGTCATGTAGTGTGCATTGTAGGCTCCTATAGTACAGCACATCACACTGTGCACAATCTCGGAACCCATCGTCTATCCGTCTGACGACGATTAGACTCTGGGGGTGACGGCCAATATTTTGGGGTTTCCGGTGTAGCCAGCGGACATCCAGGCCAAGACTTCCTCTTCCGTGCGCCGGTCATTGTTTACAGTCCGATTAGCAACTTGAGACACGAGAATGGAATTGGAATTGAGAGACGACGTCTCATATGCAGATATCTGTTTATAGAGATTAGCTGAAATGTCCTCCAGACCTAAAAAACTTGTGAAACAATCCGGTCGTAGACGTCGTCTCTTGACCGCCGCACGGAAGAGGAAGTCTTGGCCTGGATGTCCGCTGGCTACGCTGGAAACCCCAAAATATTGGCCATCGCCCCTAGAGTCTAATCGTCATCAGACGGACAGACGATGGGTTCTGAGATTGCACTGTGCATGACCTCCCTGTGAAGGCAAATCATGATAAAACTTTAACCACCCCTCTGTGAATGTGAACTCATTCATTATCAAATAGTTAACAGGCAGTTGAACGGCTTAATCCTTTCTACCTCTCTCATTTCCAGCTCTCATTTTCTTTCTTAACATTTCTCTGTAACTAGTCCATACCCGGGGATGCTTGCGCCACAACTCCATGCAGACTTGCCAAAAATGCTCATAAACAGCGTAAATTTGGGAAAATGGAAAAATCAGCTTCGTCAGTCCCTGCCTATGCCAATGCTCAATGCCCATGTGCAGTTTCAGATTGATTGGTCAACCCATTGAGGAGCAAAATGGATGCAGACAGACAGACAGATGGACAGAGTTTTCCTCATTTTATATTAGGATACATGGTTGTTATAGGTATAGCCATGATTATTTTGTTACCTACATTGTCAAGGCACAATGGCTGAGACCCTTGGTGGTTTGTATTTTTGGTGCTCCAGTAATTTAATCCTGTTGTACTGCTGCATTCATTTTAAATCGTGATGAGGCTAAATGCCTAAATTCTAATAGTTAGCTTGTTAAATATTAAATATTGAAATATATTTTTGATACATGATAGCTGTGTTTATTCTACCTTTACCATCAGCCATCTGCCACTATAAAATCTAAATGTAAAATGCACTTACTTGAGAATCTCCAGTCTGCAGTTTTGATTCTTGAGGCCACCAGAGAGCAGCTCCACGCCTGAATCCAGCAGGTCGTTATGACTCAGGTCCAGCTCTGTCAGATTAGAGGAGCAGGAGCTGAGGACTGAGGAGGCCAGACCTGCACAGGCTTCCTTGGAAAGGTCACACCAACTCAACCTGTGAAAAGATGTATAAAATCAGAGGCCCATTCAGAAATACAGGCTGTGGGAAACTCTTGTTGGCTGAAAATAACAAAGTATCTCTGAAACAAATAACAGAGCATCTCGGAAAAAATGTCATTACTGTACTTTTGATTGTTTTCAACCTTGTTAATATCTATCTGTCCTTTTAACACTTAGTCAAAAGGACAGATCATCAAATTCTAACCAATTTCATAATCTATATGGGATTCCATCTTGAAGTAAATAAGTGGAATATATACAAATTTCAGAAAATATTACAATGCATTTAAAATATCTACATGAACATCATCTCAACAAAAGTACTATACTGCCACTTGCAGAAATCTAAGAAACCAGTGTTACCAGCAGGACCAAGTAAGTAACACCTCAACACCTCAGAAGATGAGTAAACAACGGTGTCATTGATAGAGGCCAATAAACAGATAGAATCACTATTTGACAGTCATTTTATGTGTTCATTTTTGTTCCATACCGCTTATTGACCTGTAAAAATTATTAACTTCAGCTATTGACTGCATAGCAAGATAAATTAAATATTTGAAATTACTTACAAAGCAGTTGTGGAGACTTTGACCACTGGCAGCATCCCCAGAAGAACCTGCTCTGATTTCAAGTACTTTTTCAGATCAAACACATCCAGCTTCTCATCTGATGTCAGCAACACAAAGGTCAGTGCTGACCACTGGGAGGAGGAGAAATTTTTATATGCGAGACTTCCTGAGCTCAGGCCCTTTTTGATCTCTTCCACAAGAGAATGGTCATTCAGTTCATTCAGACAGTGGAACAGATTGATGTTTTTATCTGCATTGTTGAGCTCTCCCCTGATCTTCTCCTTGATGTACTCAGTTGTTTTTTTGTAGGTCTCAGAGCTGTTTTCTGTCTTTTTGTTGGTCTCAGAGCTGTTTTCTGTCTTTGTCAGCAGCTCTTGCAGAGGTCTCTGATTGGTCTCCAGTGAAAGGCCAAGAAGGAAGCGGAGGAACAGGTCCCAGTCTCCGTTAGCGTTATCTAAAGCCTTGTCCACAGCGCTCTTATAGAAGTCAGATGCAGGCAGCTCTGCAACTGTGGAGTCTGGTATGGTAAGCACATTTTCACCTTTGTTACTGAATGTGAGAAAGATATGAACAGCAGCCAGAAACTCCTGAATGCTCATATGGACAAAGCAGAACAGCTTCTGTTTGTACAGCCCACGATCATCTCGTGAGATCTGTGTAAACAACCCAGAGTACACTGCAGTTGCTGTGATATCAATGCCACGTTCTGCCAGGTCTTCTTCAGTGAAGACCAGGTTTCCTTTCTCCAGCTCTTCAAAAGCCAGTTTCCCCAGAGACAGAATGGTTTTCTTGTTTTCTGTATTCCAGCATGAATCTGTCTCAGATTTCTCATTGGTCTCAGATCTCTCATCGGTCTCAGATTTCTCATCAGTCTCAGATCTCTCATTGGTCTCAGATTTCTCATCTGTCTCACCTGTACTATACTTGACATTACGCTGTCCACATTGTAACAAAAGAAAGCACACGTACATGTCAGTCAGAGTCTTGGGCATCTCCTCTTCTTGGTTTGTGCTCATCAAGTCCACTTCTTGTTTTTTGCTCATCAAGCCCTCCAGAACTGTTGCAGTGATCCAACAGAAGACTGGGATGTGGCACATAATGTAAAGGCTCCTTGATTTCTTCACATGTGAGATGATTCTCTCGGCCAGGTCCTCATCGCTGAATCTCTTCCTGAAGTAGTACTCCTTTTGTTCATCATTGAATCCCCGCACCTCTGTAACACGGTCAACATTTTCAGCAGGGATAAGATTGGATGCTGCAGGTCGGGAGGTGATCCAGATTTGAGCTTTGGAAAGTAGATTTCCCTGGATGAGGTTTGTCAGCAGAGTGTTCACTGAGGTTGGTTTTGTCACATCTCTCCAGGGCTGACTATCACTGAAGTTCAGATCAAGCCGACACTCATCCAGACCATCCAGGACAATCAGAATTCGGTGGTTGTCATAGTCAGAGATTTCTGATGTCTTCATTTCCGGGAAGAACTGATGAATAAGTCCCTCCAAACTGTGTTCTTCCTCTTTTCTCAAATTCAGCTCCCGGAAAGGAAATGGAAATGTATAAAATGTGTCCTGGTTGGCCACACCCTCAGCCCAGTCCAGCATGTACTTCTGTGAAGCAATTGTTTTTCCAATGCCCGCTATTCCATTTGTTAGCACAGTTCTGATTTCTTTATTTTGTCCAGATGCAGGTTTGAAGATGTCAGAATATGTTATAGAGGTTTCTTGTCTCACTAGTTTGAATAATGCCTCTTGAGTCAGTCTGGACTCATGCTGACTATTTACCTCTCCACCATCTCCCTCTATGATGTAGAGATCGGTGTAGATCTCATTCAGAAGAGCATAATTTGCCTGCTTAGCGATCCCCTCTGACACACGGTGAAATTGCGCCTTTACCTGAGATTTGAGATTCCGTTGGCTTACAATATGAGGCTTCTCTGTATGAAAACACAACATAAAGGAAATGAAGAGATACTGCAGATGCAAAATAGTAAACAGTTATGATGAAATGTTTGTTTAGGGTGCGATCAAACCTGCTGTTCACTTCCTTGCATTTTTGTATTTGGTTTGTTTAGGTTCACACTGCCTAATTACAAATGAACCACAAAAGTAACATGGACTCAAAAGTAGCTTGTTTATTGGACAGTTTTAGTAACCTGACATTCTGTGAGGTTAGAGATTTTGGCAGTGAGGGGTCAAAACAAATGTGATTCTTGTCCCTGTAACTTTAACTGTGCATGATGGATGATGTCTGCGCCCTTTACCATAATTTACCATCTCTGGTGTTCATACCAGTTCATAGCACACAACAAAAAAGCTGAATATAAGCATCAGCTGACACTGCTGTTTGCCCTCAGTTCATTTTGTTACCTTGCAAGCATGAATAACTGCTGGCTATAGATGTCAACATCTGTCTCCTTGTACCCATAAAATGTTGCATTTAGGGGTTGTTTCCTGTAGTGTGTGCAGATTACGTTCTCACTCATAAATTGCACCACAGTTTGTATTTTCAGGTGGTTTTGATGTGGTTATTTGGTGCCACCTGAGATCCAATGGCATTGTTCTCACCTGACCAAACAAGCCTAAATAAGTAAACGCTCCAGAGTTTGACTAAACCTCTCCATACACGCTTGGTGTGAACGCACCCTCAACTCTGCTTGATGAAGCTTTGACAGCCTTCATCTTCACCCATAAGCTTACCTCGTATTTCTGTCACCCTGTCGACAATTTCTCTGAGCTGTTTGGCGGCTGAAGGTCGGGAGGTTATCCAGAGACGGGCAGAGGGAAGCAGATTCCCCTTGATGAGGTTGGTCAGTAGCACATCCAGTGAGGCTGGCTCTCTGACATCAGTCAAGGAGTTATTGTTGTCAAAGTCAAGAGGAAGGTGACATTCATTCAAACCATCAAAGATAAACAGAACTTTGAGCTCTTCATAGTTGGAGATCACAGATTCTTTGGTTTCTTTAAAGAAATGATTGAGAAGTCCCACCAAAGTGATTTTGTCCTCTTTTCCCAAATTTAGCTCAGAGAACTTGAGTAGAAATACAAG
Source organism: Centroberyx affinis (assembly GCF_046629955.1). Classification (NCBI taxonomy): domain Eukaryota; kingdom Metazoa; phylum Chordata; class Actinopteri; order Beryciformes; family Berycidae; genus Centroberyx; species Centroberyx affinis. Next base: position 48,712 of record NW_027278980.1, on the reverse strand, counting down.
TTCTGTAGTATCTTTGCCTTTGCCCAATTTGTCTGACAACCAGCCCATAGCCCTAAATAAAGCTGAAGTTTTTGCCCAGTCTCGTGTGAATTTCTGTACACAGAAGGATTTTCCAATGCCAGTCTCTCCAACAGTAAGCACAGTTCTGATTGTTTGATCTTTTTCATGTTTGAAGATACCAGAGGTCTGTATTGGTGAAGTCACTGGTCTCTTCGTTTTTGCCTCAGTCTCTCCCGTTGCACGTCCTTTATCAACCTCACCACTCCTCTCCTCTTTTATGATGTGTTCTATGTTTTTGTGGTTAGGATGAGGTTTGTCTACAACTTGAGGGATTTCTTCAGTAAACCTTTTCTTCAGCTTTGATGCTAGTTGCTGCTGGCGCTTCACAGACTCTGAATAAAAAAACAAAAGCAAAACCAGAGTTGAGCACATTATTGATTATCAGGTCTAAACAAAAGATAAAGTGAAATAGCTGACAGCCACTGCAGTGTTGAAAAACAGCATGGATCAAGTAACAAAAGTAAATTAAAATTGTTGAGGTTGTTGAGGGTTATGACTGTTATATCTAAATGAAGTGGAGGGGGGGCGAGAGGTAAATGCAGTCACCTTTCTGTCTCTGTTGAATTGTTGAAGATGTTACCATTGTGCAAAAATAATAAAAAGATTCATAACTATACTGTATACATATATATATATATATATACAGTATATATATATATATATATATATATATATATATATATATATATATATATATATGTATATGTGTGTGTATATGTATATGAAAAGTAAAACAAAAAGAAAAAATATTTCCAGTCTGACATAAAATGATGCTGATGTAATAATCAGGTAATCACTGTTTTTCAATTCCTGGAGGTGTGTGTGCTAAAACATCTCTTTAAACACATCCACTGACCAATGTCATGATGAAGAATTGTGTCTATTTTTAGAGTATGAGTTATACAAATTTGTTACTGTCAGTGTGCAGCTAGATTCATACCTCGACATTCTGTTACTTTATCAATGAACTCAGGAGGAATCTTCTCAACCCCTGAAGGTTGGGAGATTATCCAGAGACGAGCAGAGGGAAGCAGTTTCCCCTTGATGAGGTTTGTCAGTAACACATCCATCGAGACTCGCTCTCTGGTATCAGTCAAGTCTTTGTTGTGAAAGTCAAGAGGAAGTTGACATTCATCCAAACCATCAAGGACAAATGTTACTTCACATTTGTCATAGTTGGGAATTTCAGCTTGTTTGGCGTCCTTGAAGAAATGATGAAGCAGTTCTTCCAAGCTTTGAACTTCATCTCTTCTTGAATTCAGCTCCCTGAAATGGAGTGGAAATAGCAACTCTATGTTTTTGTTGGATTTTCCTTTTGCCCAGTCCACCATGAACTTTCTTGCTTGAAATGTTTTACCAATACCAGCCACTCCCTTCGTTAGCACTGTTCGAATTGTCTTTCCCTCTGAATGTTTAAATATTTCATCATATTTGGTTGGTGTTGGTTGTTGTTGGTCGATGTAGAGTTCTGCGTCAATCTCCTTTTGACGCATTTTCTCTTCATACTGATGCAGGATTCTCTTCTTTAGATCTACTGCGAGTTTCTTCTTTGCGTCCATCTCTAAATAAATAGAGAACATACAGTACAGATGATACAGAGACTTCAGAAACACAGTAAGCAGTGAATGTTTTGGAAAACAGTGTCGTGATGTTTTTTTTATTAAACTTGGTTAAATGTATGGAAGCCCAGAGAGGCGAGAGAAAACAATTGGATTGGACTCTCTTGGGGATCTAATTTCTAAGGTCTGTCTAATATCTCAGTATGACTTGAGAACAGGTGAAAAAAACAGCTTTGCCAGGATCCCATTACTAAGTTCTACCAATTTTCTTTCTCGTTTTTATCTCAATATATTGACTTACGAACAGGTGAAGAAAGAAAATACAATATAGCAACATTACTGTATGTACTGTATGTAACATGGTATAGAAATGAAGATGCCACATCACATCTACTGAATGACTGACGGGCCGTAGATGATAATAATGTTAGCATTTGCCATTGTATTTAATTTTGGTAGAGAAACAGCATGAGAATGTGGAAATGTAACTGTAAAGATACTCATGTATAATCAGGTAATCACTGTTTCTGAATTCCTGGAAGAGTGTGTGATAAAATGTGAAGACATTCTACCAATTCAGAATATCTCTTAAACATATCCACTAACCACTGTCATGATGAAGAATTATCTATTTGGGAGTATGAGTTATGATAATATGTTATAGGGCACTGATAGTGTTCAGCTAGTTTCTTACCTCGACATTCTGTCACTTCATCAATGAACTCAGGAGGAATCTTCTCAACTGCTGATGGTTGGGAGATTATCCAGAGACGAGCAGAGGGAAGCAGTTTCCCCTTGATGAGGTTTGTCAGTAACACATCCATTGAGGCTGGCTGTGTGATATCAGTCAAGTCCTCATTGTTGTGAAAGTCAAGAGGAAGTTGACATTGATCCAAACCATCAAGGACAAATGTTACTTCACTCTTGTCATAGTTGGGAATTGCTGCTTGTTTGGATTCCTTGAAGAAACGATGAAGCAGTTCTTCCAAGCTTTGAACTTTGTCTGGTCTTGAATTCAGCTTCCCCAAATGGAGTGGAAATAACAATTCTATGTTTGTGTTGGATTTTCCTTTTGCCCAGTCCACCATGAACATCCTTGTTTGAAATGTTTTACCAATACCAGCCACTCCCTTTGTTAGCAACGTTCGTTTTTTCCCCGCTTTGAATGACTTTTCAAATATTTCATCATATTTGGTTGGTTTTAGTTGTTGGTCTTCCTTTTTATTTTTCCCTGATTTTACAGTGTAGAGGTCTGTGTAAATCTCATTTTGATGCATTTCCTCTTCATACTGATCCAGGATTATCTTCTTTAGATCTGCTGCGAGTTTCTTCTTTGCATCATTTTCTGAATTAATAAAGAACATACAGTACAGATGATACAGTAACATCAAAAAAAGCAGTAAACGTGAATGTTTTCTATTCTGGAACAATATTATAGCTGTTATGGAAAACAGTGTCATATGATGTATTAAACTTTAGTGAAACGCATGGAATGAAAAATTGCGGGATTCTCTTGGGGGATCCTGTTTCAGTCCAATTATTTTTCTCCCTGTCTCAGTATAATGATTTGAGAACAGGTGAACAAAGTTTTGCCATTATCCTGCAGCAGCAGCTGAATTCTCCTGCTCTCTCCATACCTCCAGAGGAAAGAGTGTCTGTGGATGAAAGACTGTTGTGGTAGTTCTGTCTGCTGAATAAAGCTTAGCTTGCCACGGGAACACCCATGGGTCCTGTTTTGACAACACTGCTGATGGGCCAGTAGACAATGATAATGATAATCATAATGTAAAAGAATTTGCCATTGCTATTTCATTTTGGTAGAGAAACAGCGTCAGAATGTGGAAATCTACTTGCAAATTTGCAGAAATTAAAATTGCCATTTGAAAATGATTAACTATAAAGCTAGGCAAGTCTTTGAAAGTCAAATGTAAAATGGATTTTCTTTGAGAATGTGCCTACTAGTACATGAACATTCAAAAGCAAATTGGATTATTGAATTCCAGTTTTAATTGGAATTTTAAATTTGGAAAATTGGAAGCTAATATTGCAGTGTCAGTACAAATTCATTGTTTCTTTGTAAACTTACCCTTCCAAGTCTTGCCTGATTGGTCTCCCTGGGCAGACTGGCCTCTGTGGTCAAAACGACAAGAAGTTAGGCACGCACACACACACACACACACACACACACACACACACACACACACACACACACACACACACACACACACACACACACACACACACACACACACACACAAACACTTGTCCAGGGTTAGTAATTGCTACCCTTGCTCAGTGGCCTCAAAGGAAAAATCCACCCTGAAACACTTTTATCACTGTTAAAAAAACAGCAGTGATGTACATTGCATTTGGTGTTGGTGTTTTTGTTTGGTTGTGTATTTTTCTTAATTCTACAGATAATGTAAATGTAGATGACGCAATATCACATCAAGATATTTCCAGTGCAGCTACAATGGAGTATGATTAGCAGACAATGTTTCAGCGAGCTAAAACATTAAAGGATAAGGCTGGTGTTTTTTAATGCATTTCTTACCGTCAACAAATCCTATGAAAATAACAAAATCAATTTAATAAGCCGACCGTAAACACATTTTTCATCTCAGGAAAGTAGTTCCATAGCACCGAAAATATTCCCTGGCGTAATGAAGAATTTGTTCCCATTTGAATTTGATTTGGTAATAAGTACAATAGCCTGACTTTTCATGGTAACAGTTAGCTATTTTTAAAATTGAAACTATGTCTTTGTGAGCTGTGTTTAAAGGTTTTTATCTTACAGTTGGAGCCAATGACTTCTGGATTGAAGGCTAAAAAGGAAACGTGGGAAGTCGGAAAGTAATGGGAGTAGAGCAAACGCATTGTTGATTTTGTTATTTTCATAGGATTTGTTGGCGATAAGAAATGTATTTACAAACACCAGCGTTATCCTTTAACGAAAAATGTCAGGTTTTTGTGTCAGTCCCTCAGAATCAAAGAGCAAGGACTTCTTTCTAGATTTACCATTTTGCACCGACGTTCAACAATCATTGAATAGGCAGAGATTCCAATTTCTGTACCTCATAGACCAGAATGCAATGCAGCCACAAGACATGTGTGTCATTTTTTCTCCACTGGAAAATGTCGCTCTTGCTCTCTTACTGTCGGTATTGCTGTCTCCACCTACACATACTGAATGCAGCAATTTCAGGCTCTGTTCTGTAGGGGTTGTCAAAAGGCATTCTGGGAAATGTAGGAAATCACCAACTCAACTGTATCCTACTATAAAATGAGGAAAACTCTGTCTGTCTGTCTGTCTGTCTGTCTGTCTGCATCCATTTTGCTCCTCTATGGGTTGGCCAATCAATCTGAAACTGCACATGGGAATTGAGCATTGGCATAGGCAGGGACTGACAAAGCATATTTTTCCATTTTCCCAAATTTACGCTGTTTATGCACATTTTTGGCAAGTCTGCACGTAGCTGTGGCGTGCGCATCCCCGGGTATGGACTAGCTTCTCTGTAACAACACACACCCATATTGTCAGCATTTCCTACCTTGGGTCAGTCTGTGGTTCTTTCCAGAAGTCCAGTGGGTCATCGTTGGACCTGTTACTGTTCATGGGAACACTGCCAGGTAGAGGAGAGACTGGGGTCTGCTGCTGGAGTGGGCTTCAACACAGTGATAAGATAATTTTACATTGACAAACTTAAACATCACTGCTGGGCTTTGAGGTGACATGCATGTCCCTTGTTAATTTCTTTGAATTTCTTTGAATTTGTCTCTGTCAACACACCAACACCATCACAGTTTCCTACCTTGGTTCAGTCTTTAAATCTGCTTTCCTGAAGTTGAGTGGGTCACCCTTGGATCTGTCACTTTTCATAGGAACATCACTAGGTGCCGGTGAGACTGGTCTCTGCTGCTGGATTGGGCTTCAACACAGACAAAATATGTTTTTACAGCGACAAACTAACATTGTTGAGCTTTGAGATGAAATATATCTCTTATTTTGTCTCTTTCACCTTATCATTCTCTTGCCTTTGTTTTCTCTCTTTCTTTGAATTTATCTGGATCAGCACACCAACATCATCACAATTTCCTACCTTGGTTCGGTCTTTAAATCTCCTTCCCTGAAATTGGGTGGGTAATCCTTGGACCAGTCACTTTTCATGGAAACATCACTAGGTGCAGGTGAGACTGGTCTCTGCAGATGTAGTGGGCTTCAATACAGAGAAAAAACATTTTTACAGTGACAAACTTAATTTGTACAGGTTTTAATTTTCTATTGTTGTATTCATTTTTTTTTAGTTTTCAGAATCAAGAAAAATGGCATTACTTGAGGTGTTTCAAAGACATTTTTTAGCATCAGCATTCTGAAAGAATGTACTGGAGCATCACTGTTAAAATTTTAGTTGATGCACAGCAACATCATCCCAATTTCCTACCTTGGTTTGGTCTTTAAATCTCCTTCCCTGAAATTGGGTGGGTAATCCTTGGACCAGTCACTTTTCATGGAAACACCGCTAGGTGCAGGTGAGACTGGTCTCTGCTGCAGTGGTCTTCAACACAGACAAAAGATGCTTTTACAGCAACAAAGTAATGTTGTTGAGCTTTGAGATTAAATATACTGTCTCTTTAAAATTGTCATTTGCTTGTCTTTGTTTTCTCTCTTTCTTTGAATTTCTCTGGATCAGCACACCAACATCATTACAATTTCCTACCTTGGTTCGGTCTTTAAATCTCCTTCCCTGAAATTGGGTGGGTAATCCTTGGACCTGTCACTTTTCATGGAAACATCACTAGGTGCAGGTGAGACTGGTCTCTGCAGCTGTAGTGGGCTTCAATACAGAGAAAAATATTTTTACAATGGCAAACTTAATTTGTAAAGGTTTTCATTTTCTATTGTTGTATTAATAATTTTTTTTTTAGTTTTCTGAATCAAGACAAATGGCATTACTTGAGGTGTTTCAAAGACATTTTTTAGCGTCAGCATTCTGAAAGAATGTACTGGAACATTACTGTTAAAATTTTAGTTGATGCACACCAACATCATTACAATTTCCTACCTTGGTTCGGTCTTTAAATCTCCTTCCCTGAAATTGGGTGGGTAATCCTTGGACCAGTCACTTTTCATAGAAACAGGTGAGACTGGTCTCTGCTGCAGTGGTCTTCAACACAGACAAAAGATGTTTTTACAGTGACAAACTTACATTGTTGAGTTTTGAGATTAAATATATCTTACTGTCTCTTTAACATTGTCATTTGCTTGCCTTCGTTTTTTCTCTCTTTCTTTGAATTTATCTGGATCAGCACACCAACATCATCACAATTTCCTACCTTGGTTCGGTCTTTAAATCTCCTTCCCTGAAATTGGGTGGGTAATCCTTGGACCAGTCACTTTTCATGGAAACATCACTAGGTGCAGGTGAGACTGGTCTCTGCAGCTGTAGTGGGCTTCAATACAGAGAAAAATATTTTTACAGTGGCATACTTAATTTGTAAAGGTTTTCATTTTCTATTGTTGTATTAATTTTTTTTTAGTTTTCAGAATCAAGAAAAATGGCATTACACTGAGTTGTTTCAAAGAAATTTTTTTAGCATCAGCATTCTGAAAGAATGTGCCGGAATATCACTGTTAAAATTTTAGTTGATGCACACCAACATCATTACAATTTCCTACCTTGGTTCAGTCTTTAAATCTCCTTCCCTGAAATTGGGTGGGTAATCCTTGGACCAGTCACTTTTCATAGAAACACCGCTAGGTGCAGGTGAGACTGGTCTCTGCTGCAGTGGTCTTCAACACAGACAAAAGATGTTTTTACAGTGACAAAATTACATTGTTGAGTTTTGAGATTAAATATATCTTACTGTCTCTTTAACATTGTCATTTGCTTGCCTTCGTTTTTTCTCTCTTTCTTTGAATTTATCTGGATCAGCACACCAACATCATTACAATTTCCTACCTTGGTTCGGTCTTTAAATCTCCTTCCCTGAAATTGGGTGGGTAATCCTTGGACCAGTCACTTTTCATAGAAACACCGCTAGGTGCAGGTGAGACTGGTCTCTGCAGATGTAGTGGGCTGCAATACACAGAAAACTATTTTTACAGTGACAAACTTTTTTGTCACTGTTTTGTTTTCATTTTCTATTGTTGTATTAATCTTGTATTTAGTCTTCATAATCAAGAAAAATGGCATTACATTGAGGTGTAACAAAATGCCCCCTTAAGACATTGAGTGGATGTAGAAGTAGATGCTCCACTTACTTTTCAGTCATTGGGGGCCTGACGTGTTCCTCAGACATACTGGTTTCAGAAGCCGTTTTCCCCGCCTTTTGTGCTCCACCGAGACTGATTTCAGTGGTTTTACAGTCATCCTCCATCACTCACTGAGCAGCTTTGTGTCAGAAGTAAGGCGTTTTTCCTGTATACCTGCGTATCTACTGAAAAAGAAAGTCTAGGAGCTAGGGCAGTATCATATGACTACTTGGAAGTTCAATAGCCTAACAGAGATGTAAAGCTGGGCCCATGATTACCTTAACAACAAGCTGATACCATTAGTAAGCACAGAGGCATCACAGCAGCTAGCATGCTACCTAGCTGAAATGTGCCAGGCCCTTCTTCAGCGGGCCTGGTTGTAGAAGTAAAGTTCACATTTATTTTCTCAATAGACATTTTAGAAAATCTGATCAGCTACAAGATAAATCAGAAGCTTATAACAACAGATTCAGAAAAATATGAAAAACAGAAAAAGGCAAGGATACAAGACTGTACATTATGTTTTTAAGAGGGAAATAAGAACTCATCCTATACAGCATTGCAAGTGATGTCATTGATTCCCTTCCCCTAACAGTGATAACGTAAAATAATCTAATCTAATCTAACCTTAAATAATATCATCTAATATAATAGTGATAACTGTTTTGTAATGATTTCCGCCCCTTTCTCCTCACCCCTAAAACAGAAATCATGTCTGATATTGAAACCACAGTGAGGCTACAGGTTACTGTAGTGCAACGGATCACAAAACTCACGGTTCGGATCGTATCACGGTTTTGAGTCACGGATCGGATCATTTTTCGGATCAGCAAAAAGAAAAAAAAGAAAAAAGAAAAAAAAAAAAGGGTTAAATTAGGCTTAAATTAATTTAAAAATGTGCTACTCTTGATTTGGTTCTTTTAATGCAATGCATTTTTCTTGTTCTTTTATATGAATTTTATCTTTTTATTTGTCTTTTATCTGCCTTCTATTGATGTAATGAGGGGGCGGATCCGTACCGATCACGGATCAACTACGGTCCGTTACACCACTACTTTTCTCTGGTCTGGCTACCAACCACACACACCTTTGGAGCGGGTAAAATTTTTTTGATAACAGCGACCTCTCCGATTCATGGGAAATCACTAAAGCTTGTGCGTAGTGTAGTAGGAACTCAGGACTAAAACACATTTCCTTAACAGCAAAATTTAAATCAGGTTGACAGATAGATTCTACAGGAAGTTGTTTCACAATCTGATAGCTCATGGTTGGTGTACCCTCCACCGTGAAAACGTTATGGCTAATAATCAAATTCTTCATAGCAAAAATAAATGAAATTTATTTCCAGAACCCAAATTTTATAGATTAATAAAACATGTGATCGATGCAAAACAGGGATATAGCTTGGCCTACTTTACTTAAAATGACAACCTAAAAAGCATTACCTCAACATAATAATTTTCCATTACCAAGAACCTATAACACATTTAGTCCTACCTGTATTAGTACCTATACAGACATACAATAGAGCATACTATAGAGCCATTCAAGTTAGGCCTGTGATCTAAATACGCAGTTATAGGAAACACACAGGAAATGCACACAGAATCACAGAAGCACAGAAGCTAGCTCTAGGCCTCAATATGAGCAAATAAGCAGACATGAGCAATATCTTATTATTAAATCTTTAATTAGACGTGTAATTTGTATACTGCAGACACATAAAGCTATTCTTATGATAGGGTTATGATTAAGGTTATCTAAAGAAACATGCAGGCAACACACTAACTCAGACATACACATTTATGTACATGACTAAGTACACAGAGCATAATAATCATACCCATGCAGATGAAGTATAAAATCCTCCAAATATACTTCTTTCACGAGTTCCCTCTCTCTCTAATGCATGCTGTATTCTCCGTGTCTGCAGCTGCTTGACTTCCTTCCTTTCAGGCAGAGCTGCCAAGTGGAGCTTTCACTTTCACTCACTGATCCAGGCTGCATATCAACAGGCAGATAATGTCCTCACTTGAGTAAGGACTGTAGTATTTAAAGTTGAGTCACAATTCATGAAGATAAACAAATCATTAACTGATATGGGGTCAGCATCACCACTATCCACCCCAAATGAAAAAGCACCAAAAGAGTTTAAATCGTATCCTATCATACTTTATGGTAGTTTTTACCTCCTACAGTATCGCTAGTTATTTCTTTAATGTTACTATAAGATCTGATCTTTTAGCTGGTACATTTTTATAGTATCTTTCTAAAAGTTATTGTCCCCCTCATAATGAAAATGGGGAATGGGGGGAGTATTGACTGGGCTGTGTCCACCTGTTAATCATGATATCTCAGGTGATATCTTGGACACCACTGGTCTGATTTTGAGCAAACTTGGGGAGATGAAGCATCTTCACACTGTTTTTCTGGTGTTTAAAAAACTTTAGTGATTGGCCCAATGAGAATGCTATGATTAAAGGTTAAAATGGTCACTAGTACAATTTAAGTTCTATAACACAAAATTTGCTAACCACACACATCTATCCTTAGAAATTACACTGATTTGCCTAATGAGGCTGCTATAATTAAAAGTCAAAGTTTTCAGCTCAGAAGTGATATCTGGTGTGATTTTGATGAAAGTTGGCACTTTGTTCTTCCGTCTAAAAAACATACAGATTGGCTTGATAAAGGTAAACATTTCTAACTATGAAAGGCCATAACCGTTACATCACCTGTCTGTTAGTTAATGTTCCTGTGGTTTCAAAACTCTCCTCCAGTCTTATGAATGTGTACAGCAGACGCCTGAAGGTGAGAGAAGTGGGCTTGTGACCAGAGAGTCGTCAGTTTGGATCCCCAGACCAGATCCCCAGACCGGCACCGATCCTGAAAGTACCCATGCGGGAATAACCTCAGTTTGGCAAGTTGTGTGCCTTGTGTCCACTTTGTCCACTTCTGAAATCACAATGTCTGACACTTCACCCAAACTGTTTTAGCTGAGCTGCTTAATGTGAAGCAAAGCCGTTCCGAAAATGTCTGTTTAGAAAAAACCTTTCCTGGATGAATTAATGTTTAAAAAAATGTTGATTTATATTATGACTTTCCTGCCAAGTGCCACGTGACTGATCCAGCTTTTTTGCTAAGCCATAATGCTGGTGTCTGTTAGACAGTTAAGTTATATTACACCATGGTGTGACACATGAATGCAGTAATTTAGAAGTGTCTTGTCACCAGGCACATCCCACTCTCCAAGGCTGAATGTACACATGTGGGAATGACCTCAGTTTGGCAAAACAAACTGAGGTTAGTTGCCTCTGTCTGTGCCTTGTGTCCACTTTGTACTTACATTGTATTGTTTCAACCTTGTAAGTACATTATGTATCAGGAAGATTTTCACTGGTGCTAGTGAAAGTGCTAAAATTGTAGCTGTAAGAAAAACACATTTCAAACGTGAGTTTACAGACACTAAAATAATTTTACACATCTAATATAACTTTACAACATAATTTTACACATAGTAATTAATCATGGTTGTCGATGATGAAGTACATGAAGAAGTCCAAAAGACCATAGATTGGAACAAATGGTTTATTCAACTGCATATTCAACGGGTTCTGCAAATATATGCAGAACAGGTCAACAGGTTACGTTACTAATTGTAATTTTAAGAAGGCAACCAGTTGTGTGAAAAGGGTTACATTTTGACAGCAACTTAACCAACCATGGTTATGTTTAATTAGTTCAGTTCAATCCCATTCAAATTAAGTTCAATTAAAAATTTTTTCCATGGCATGCATAAAAACATATTTAAGTCACATTGATTTTGATAGCTAACTTTCTACATCAAACACACATTTAACAATAAATGCCCAAAAATGTATAAAAGGTTTATTTATATATCAAAAGCATTATTTTAACTTCCTGGAGAACAGCATAGTTTTACAGATTACTTAATGGCGTACCAGTAGGTTTACATAAATATTCCAGCCAATAATACCATCATAGGCTTTTGAACCCCCCTCCCCTCCCATCACATAAAACCTGCAACTTCAAGCTTTCAAGGTTTATGGTCCAAGGTGGCCACTTTTGAACAGTCCCTCATCACGTTATGTCCCGCCCCAACATCTTGTATTAACCAGAAATATGTTGAATTACAGAAGAAAGACACAAACCTTTGTGACTTTAAAAGAACAAACACTATGTAGATATAAAGATTTACCTATACATGTGGTCAGCTTTACTCCTGTCCATATGCTCATGTCAGTAGAGCATTTTCTTCCTGGCAGTGACCATATCAGTTTGAGGCCCCATGGAGCCCTTAAATCAGTGCTTATGAGATTTACTTCATCAAGACAAATTGCCATAGAAATAAACATATATTGAAAATCTTACAACAGTTAACATCGACTCACACTAACAACTTGCCCACTGGCTAAAGAGCAGACTGTTCAAATTTTAAGAACAAGTGAAAAAAAGATCTACTAAAACTTGTATCCCTTTTTTATATCGATATATTGACTTAAGAACATTTTTTTCTCCTCTTGCAATCTCAATATATTGACTTATGAACAGGTGAAGAAAGAAAATAATATAGGTATAGAAATGCATATGGAAATGAAGATGCTGCATCAAATCTGCTGCCTGCAGAACTTTCATATGGTTTCATATGGAGCATAAAACAATCACCACCCTCATTTTTATAAGTTTTTCCCATAAAAGAGGGATTTACTCTATCGGACACAGAGACACTGAGCCTTTCTTAAACCAGAAGCCCGGGTAGAGGGGCTCAGTGAATTTGGCCTTGAAAGTGTGTATGTGGCTCAACTTTCCAGACAAAACACTGTAATAATCCAGAGTGCCACCTTCCCAGTCCAGAAACAATGCTATTTTCTGGGAGGGGTCAGATACTTTAATACTGGTGGGCGTCTCATGCCAGGCAGTGTATTCTGTCTTCGAGCAATTCAGACTCCAGGACATCTTATTGCATCCCAGGCCACAGCTACTGTCCCCTCCTCTTCGTTTGACCCCTCGATATGCCACTCCGATGCCGACCGACTCTCTCCACTCCACCTCCCAGTAGCAGAGGCCGGTCAGACCCTCTTCACAAAGCACCTGAGTCCTGTTAAACCTGTCTGGGTGGTCAGGATACGGGACGTCCTCTTCCACCTTCTGTTTACGTTTTGCTTTCCTGTTCCCTTCGGACAGAACCAGCCTCCTGCTTGCTGTGTTTTCATCAAACATCAGATCAACACCATCTGATAGAGAGACAGAGAAACACATAATTCAGCATTTGGGTTTAGTTTAAGTTTAGTTTATTTGTACAGTAAAAACGAAACAAAGTGATAAGAAAACCGCTGTTGATAAATACGATGATAAAACAGAGAACAAATGCTAATTAGTCACTTTTACAGGTGAGAGAAAAACCTAAAAAGTCCCAACAAAAAATCAAGGTGACAACAAAGACAACTATATTAGATAACAGAATTAAATGACAACAAAACACAACAGTGTTGAAACAAACATTTTAACTGATCTTGCATGAAGTATCAGTACCAGTGAAGTTTTGCCACAAAGGCACAATCTCCATTTTTGACCCTCATTTTAAAGTTAACCTTGTCAGTGATCAGCCTGGTGTCTGAAGGCTGCTGAAATAATGAAGAACAGTTCCAGTAAGAGACTTACACTTCTTCATCCCTGGCTTTAACCGACGCTCGCCACCATGGTCCAATCTGTACAAAATGCAGACATGTGTTAGACACAGACATCTGGACTGATGCTCATATTCAGCTATTTCTTCATGTGTTCTTAAAGTCACAATAAAACCACATTTTGAGAGCATCTTGCTTCATTAATGTGATGTATTTCCTATTGAAACAGGATGTTGGGCCAGGGGAGGGATCATTCAAAAGTTTAAACCAGGGGTATTCAATTAAAGTTCAAAGAGGTCCAGTTACAGAAAACTTCCTCGAGCAAAGGTCCGGAACATCATAATGTCTAACTTGCGTTATGAGTCAGTGTCATATAAATTGAAGTAGCCTAGTAGTCGTATCAACATCTGTAGGCTATGTAGTTAACTGACTGTCAAATCAAATAAATCAAGTACAATTCAATAATATTTCAGCAATATTTATTGTCAGTTTTCACATTGAACTGGAGGGATTATAAATAATAAGTACTCTAATAATTAATATATGTTCTTATGTAAATGTAAAATAAAGAATGTATAATAAAATAAAAAACATAACAGAGAGCTTTTGAAAAATGTGTATTATATTGGGCTCTTAGATCGTTTATTTTCTGTGCCCTCAGATCGGATTTGGGTGAGTATGTTTGCTCGAATGATTTGGGCTTTGTCTCGTAGTGGCGCTTCACATTGCTGCTTTTAATAATCGCCACAGTCTCGGAACAAATGAGGCATACTGGTTTTGAACTGCCCGTGGGAAGAATGAACATGTAAGAGTCTGTCCATTCATCATTAAAGGCTCTGTTTTCGCTGTCTACCTTTCTCTTTTTAGAGCACGCCAGAGAGTGTTTCTCTCTCTTTTCCTCTCGTCTCTCCGTGTGTTTGTATCTACTCACTCACTGACTGCACAGATTTGATTGGCTGAGTAGCATCATGTGAGATGATTTACAACGCGTGCAATTGGTCTGTGAGTTTCCTGGACCGCTAAGTCAGTGTCTTAAAGGCTAGAAAAGATGCGCCGGTTAAAATAGAAACACTCCGTCAAAATTTAATAATTCTCAATAATTTATCGGTTATAGGTCCGGGTCCGGATAGCACGACGTCTGGGTCCGGACCCGGACCGCGGTCCGCCTATTAGTGACCTCTGGTTTAAACCAATGGGATATCAGTTAGGCAGAGAAAGGCAGTTTTATTTGATGGAGGGGAGGAGAGTATGAACACCAGAGAAGGTAAATTACAGCATAGAGCGCAGACAAGTCCATCATGCTTAGCTGAAGTTACAGGGACAGAAATCAGATTTGTTTCAATGATGACACGTTACCAAAACTCTGCATGAACTTGGTCAATATGAACCCCAAGTCGAAGACAAAGTTGACTTCTCCACTATGTTTGGGACAGTATAAAACTAACTGAAGGTGTGATCGCATCCCTCCTGCCTCACACACACACACACACACACACACACACACACACGCGCGATTTAGGATGGCAGGGTGGAACAGTGTATGGAGAGAAATGCTGTACCCAAAGCTCACAGATTTGATCTCCACATCAGCCACATGTCCTATCAAAATGTCCTTCAGCACGACACCGAACCCCTAGCTGCTCACTCAGCTGTGTAAATGTACACACAGATTCACACACATCCAACACCTCACTTCACCTGAGTGTCTCCAGGCTGAATTGTGGATCTTCAGCTATAGCAGAGAGCATCGTCACTCCAGAGTCTCCTGGGTGATTGTAGCTCAGATCCAGGTGTTTCACTTTGGGGGTTCTGGACTTCAGAGCTGAGGCCAGAGAAGCACAGCCAATCTCTGTCACCTGACAACCTGATAGCCTGCAGACCACACACACACACACACACACACACACACACACACACACACACACACACACACACAAGACAAACATTTAGAGCATTGGCTTCTCTCTAGTTATTTTCAAAGGAAATGATGCACTGTTAATGAAAATCTGTTATTTAAATTTCAACAACAATCTGTTGTTTCAATTTCAGATGCTGTAATTGCCTGTAAAATATGTGGAATTAGAGTATACAATCTAATGGATGTCATTGGTGTTAATTGGAAACCCCACATTACTATGTCATTCAGCCATCAATTTAGAGTAAAATACAATAGGTCTTAATCATTTCTGCAGGTATCACAGATATTTTGTTCCCCCTTGTAGTAATGTATGTATAAAAAAGCAAAAAGGTCAATCATGGTAAATGGATATCCAATATAGTTTTTCCTTTTTAAATGACTGTCATGTATGACACTATTGGTTGAATGTATTTGTGAGGGATTGTTAGCAGGAAAGTTACACAGTGGAAATTTGGTGAAAGCAGGGAGTATAAACGACTATGGCGGAAGTCAGGGATGTAGTGTGCATTGTAGGCTCCTATAATACCTATAACACAGCACATCACACTGTGCATGACCTCCCTGTGAAGGCAAATCATGACAAAACTTTAACCACCCCTCTGTGAATGTAAACTCATTCATTATCAAATAGTTAACAGACATTTGAACGTCTTAATCCTTTCTACCTCTCTCATTTCCAGCTCTCATTTTCTTTCTTAACATTTCTCTGTAACTAGTCCATACCCGGGGATGCTTGCGCCACAACTCCACGCAGACTTGCCAAAAATGCGCATAAACAGCGTAAATTTGGGAAAATGGAAAAATCAGCTTCGTCAGTCCCTGCCTATGCCAATGCTCAATGCCCATGTGCAGTTTCAGATTGATTGGCCAACCCACTGAGGAGCAAAATGGATGCGGACAGACAGACGGACAGAGTTTTCCTCATTTTATATTAGGATACATGGTTGTTATAGGTATAGCCATGATTATTTTGTTACCTACATTCTCAAGGCACAATGGCTGAGACCCTTGGTGGTTTGTATTTTTGGTGCTCCAGTAATTTAATCCTGTTGTACTGCTGCATTCATTTTAAATCGGGATGAGGCTAAATGCCTAAAATCTAATTGTTAGCTTATTAAATATTAAATATTGAAATATATTTTTGATACATGATAGCTGTGTTTATTCTACCTTTACCATCAGCCACCTGCCACTATAAAATCTAAATGTAAAATGCACGTACTTGAGAATCTCCAGTCTGCAGTTTAGACTCTTGAGGCCACCAGAGAGCAGCTCCACGCCTGAATCCAGCAGGTCGTTATGACTCAGGTCCAGCTCTGTCAGATTAGAGGAGCAGGAGCTGAGGACTGAGGAGGCCAGACCTGCACAGGCTTCCTTGGAAAGGTCACACCAACTCAACCTGTGAAAAGATGTATAAAACCAGAGGCCCATTCAGAAATACAGGCTGTGGGAAACTCTTGTTGGCTGAAAATAACAAAGTATCTCTGAAACAAATAACAGGGCATCTCCGAAGAAATTTCATTACTGTACTTTTGATTGTTTTCAACCTTGTTAATATCAATCTGTCCTTTTAACACTTAATCAAAAGGACAGATCATCAAATTCTAACCAATTTCATAATCTATATGGGATTCCATCTTGAAGTAAATAAATGGAATATATACCAATTTCAGAAAATATTACAATGCATTTAAAATATCTACATGAACATAATCTCAACAAAAGTACTATACTGCCACTTGCAGAAACCTAAGAAACCAGTGTTACCAGCAGGACCAAGTAAATAACACCTCGACACCTCAGAAGATGAGTAAACAATGGTGTCATTGATAGTTTTATGTGTTCATTTTTGTTCCATACCGCTTATTGACCTAACTTCTCAGCTATTGACTGAATAGCAAGGTAAATGAAATATTTGAAATTACTTACAAAGCAGTTGTGGAGACTTTGACCACTGGCAGCATCCCCAGAAGAACTTGCTCTGATTTCAAGTACTTTTTCAGATCAAACACATCCAGCTTCTCATCTGATGTCAGCAACACAAAGGTCAGTGCTGACCAGTCGGAGAAGGAGAATTTTTTATATGCGAGTCTTCCTGAGCTCAGGCCCTTTTTGATCTCTTCCACAAGAGAATGGTCATTCAGCTCATTCAGACAGTGGAACAGATTGATGTTTTTATCTGCATTTTTGGTCTCTCCCCTGATCTTCTCCTTGATGTACTCAGTTGTTTTTTTGTAGGTCTCAGAGCTGTTTTCTGTGTTTTTGTTGTCTTCTGTCTTTGTCAGCAGCTCTTGCAGAGGTCTCTGATTGGTCTCCAGTGAAAGGCCAAGGAGGAAGCGGAGGAACAGGTCCCAGTCTCCCTTATCGCTATTTAAAGCCTTGTCCACAGCGCTCTTATAGAAGTCAGATGCAGGCAGCTCTGCAACTGTGGAGTCTGGTATGGTAAACACATTTTCACCTTTGTTATTGAATGTGAGAAAGACATGAACAGCAGCCAGAAACTCCTGAATGCTCATATGAACAAAGCAGAACAGCTTCTGTTTGTACAGCCCACGATCATCTCGTGAGATCTGTGTAAACAACCCAGAGTACACTGCAGTTGCTTTGATATCAATGCCACGTTCTGCCAGGTCTTCTTCAGTGAAGACCAGGTTTCCTTTCTCCAGCTCTTCAAAAGCCAGTTTCCCCAGAGACAGAATGGTTTTCTTGTTTTCTGTATTCCAGCACGAATCTGTCTCAGATTTCTCATCGGTCTCAGATTTCTCATTGGTCTCAGATCTCTCATCGGTCTCAGATCTCTCATTGGTCTCAGATCTCCCATCTGTCTCAGATCTCTCATCTGTCTTAGATCTCTCATTGGTCTCAGATCTCTTATCTGTCTCAGATCTCTCATTGGTCTCAGATCTCTCATCTGTCTCAGATCTCTCATTGGTCTCAGATTTCTCATCTGTCTCACCTGTACTATACTTGACATTACGCTGTCCACATTGTAACAAAAGAAAGCACACGTACATGTCAGTCAGAGTCTTGGGCATCTCCTCTTCTTGGTTTGTGCTCATCAAGTCCACTTCTTGTTTTTTGCTCATCAAGCCCTCCAGAACTGTTGCAGTGATCCAACAGAAGACTGGGATGTGGCACATAATGTAAAGGCTCCTTGATTTCTTCACATGTGAGATGATTCTCTCGGCCAGGTCCTCATCGCTGAATCTCTTCCTGAAGTAGTACTCCTTTTGTTCATCATTGAATCCCCGCACCTCTGTAACACGGTCAACATTTTCAGCAGGGATAAGATTGGATGCTGCAGGTCGGGAGGTGATCCAGATTTGAGCTTTGGAAAGTAGATTTCCCTGGATGAGGTTTGTCAGCAGAGTGTTCACTGAGGTTGGTTTTGTCACATCTGTCCAGGGCTGACTATCACTGAAGTTCAGATCAAGCCGACACTCATCCAGACCATCCAGGACAATCAGAATTCGGTAGTTGTCATAGTTGGAGATTTCTGATGTCTTCATTTCCGGGAAGAACTGATGAATAAGTCCCTCCAAACTGTGTTCTTCCTCTTTTCTCAAATTCAGCTCCCGGAAAGGAAATGG
This sequence comes from Centroberyx affinis, assembly GCF_046629955.1. NCBI lineage: Eukaryota > Metazoa > Chordata > Actinopteri > Beryciformes > Berycidae > Centroberyx > Centroberyx affinis. The sequence goes on along the minus strand of NW_027278980.1, from coordinate 29,684 downwards.
AAATGTATAAAATGTGTCCTGGTTGGCCACACCCTCAGCCCAGTCCAGCATGTACTTCTGTGAAGCAATTGTTTTTCCAATGCCCGCTATTCCATTTGTTAGCACAGTTCTGATTTCTTTATTTTGTCCAGATGCAGGTTTGAAGATGTCAGAATATGTTATAGAGGTTTCTTGTCTCACTAGTTTGAATAATGCCTCTTGAGTCAGTCTGGACTCATGCTGACTATTTACCTCTCCACCATCTCCCTCTATGATGTAGAGATCGGTGTAGATCTCATTCAGAAGAGCAGAATTTGCCTGCTTAGCGATCCCCTCTGACACACGGTGAAATTGCGCCTTTACCTGAGATTTGAGATTCCGTTGGCTTACAATATGAGGCTTCTCTGTATGAAAACACAACATAAAGGAAATGAAGAGATACTGCAGATGCAAAATAGTAAACAGTTATGATGAAATGTTTGTTTAGGGTGCGATCAAACCTGCTGTTCACTTCCTTGCATTTTTGTATTTGGTTTGTGTAGGTTCACACTGCTGAACCACAAAAGTAACATGGACTCAAAAGTAGCTTGTTTATTGGACAGTTTTAGTAACCTGAAATTCAGTGAGGTTAGAGATTTTGGCAGTGAGGGGTCAAAACAAATGTGATTCTTGTCCCTGTAACTTTAACTGTGCATGATAGATGATGTCTGCGCCCTTTACCATAATTTACCATCTCTGGTGTTCATACCAGTTCATAGCACACAACAAAAAAGCTGAATATAAGCATCAACTGACACTGCTGTTTGCCCTCGGCTCATTTTGTTACCTTGCAAGCATGAATAACTGCTGGCTATAGATATCAACATCTGTCTCCTTATACCCATAAAACGTTGCATTTAGGGGTTGTTTCCTGTAGTGTGTGCAGATTACGTTCTCACTCATAAATTGCACCACAGTTTGTATTTTCAGGTGGTTTTGATGTGGTTATTTGGTGCCACCTGAGATCCAATGGCATTGTTCTCACCTGACAAAACAAGCCTAAATCGGTAAACGCTCCAGAGTCTGACTAAACCTCTCCATACATGCTTGGTGTGAACGCACCCTCAACTCTGCTTGATGAAGCTTTGACAGCCTTCATCTTCACCCATAAGCTTACCTCGTATTTCTGTCACCCTGTCGACAAATTCACCACGGAGCTGTTTGGCGGCTGAAGGTTGGGAGGTTATCCAGAGACGGGCAGAGGGAAGCAGATTCCCCTTGATGAGGTTGGTCAGTAGCACATCCAGTGAGGCTGGCTCTCTGACATCAGTCAAGGTGTTGTCATTGTTGTTGAAGTCAAGAGGAAGTTGACATTCATTCAAACCATCAAAGATAAATAGAACTTTGAGCTCTTCGTAGTTGGAGATCACAGATTCTTTGGTTTCTTTAAAGAAATAATTTAGAAGTCCCAACAAACTGATTTTTTCCTTTTTTTTCCAATTTAGTTCAGAGAACTTGAGTAGAAATACAAGTTCTGTAGCATCTTTGCCTTTGCCAAAGAATTTGTCTGTCAGCCAGCCTATAGCCCTAGATAAAGCTGACGTCTCGTTTCCAGCCCAGTATCGTGTGAATTTCTGTACACAGAAGGATTTTCCAATTCCAGTCTCTCCAATAGTAAGCACAGTTCTGATTGCTTGATCTTTTTCATGTTTGAAGATATCAGAGGTCTGTATTGGTGAAGTCACTGGTCTCTTCGTTTTTGCCTCAGTCTCTCCCGTTGCATGTTCATCATTGACCTCACCACTCCTCTCCTCTTTTATGATGTGTTCTATGTTTTTCTGGTTAGGATGAGGTGTGTCTACAACTTGAGGGATTTCTTTAAAAAATCTTTTCTTCAGCTTTGATGCTAGTTGCTGCTGGCGCTTCATAGACTCTGAATAAAAAAAAAAAAATATTATTATCAGGTCTAAACAAAAGATAAATTAAAATAGCTAACAGCCACTACAGTGTTGAAAAACAGCCTGGATCAAGAAACAAAAGTGGTCCTTTGAACATGGTAAACTATATCTAAATGAAGTGGACGGAGGGGGGACGAAGTGTAAATGCACTTTTCTGTCCCTTGAATTGTTGATGTTGCCATTGTGCAAAAATAATACAAATATTCATAACTATATATATATATATGTTTATACAGTATCGATATTCCTTAATACGTCATTGTCATAGATACCAGGTTTTTCCTGCACTTGCTGACTTATTTGATGTAAAATGATGCTGATGTAATCAGGTAATCACTGTTACTCAATCCTTGGAGGTGTGTGTGCTAAAACATGAAGACATTCTACCAAGTCAAAATATTTCTTAAACATATCACTGACCACTGTCATGATAAAATATTAGAGTTATGAAAATATGTTTGAAGGCACTGTTAGTGTGCAGTTAGATTCATACCTCGACATTCTGTCACTTTATCAATGAACTCAGGAGGAATCTTCTGAACCGCTGAAGGTCGGGAGATTATCCAGAGACGAGCAGAGGGAAGCAGTTTCCCCTTGATGAGGTTTGTCAGCAACACATCCATCGAGGCTTGCTGTGTGATATCAGTCAAGTTGTCATTGTTGTGAAAGTCAAGAGGAAGTTGACATTCATCCAAACCATCAAGGACAAATGTTACTTCACATTTGTCATAATTGGAAATTCCAGCTTGTTTGGATTCCTTGAAGAAATGATGAAGCAGTTCTTCCAAGCTTTGAACTTCGTCTCGTCTTGAATTCAACGCCCCAAAATGGAGTGAAAATAAAAATTCTATGTCTTTGTTGGAGTTTCCTTTTGCCCAGTCCACCATGAACTTTCTTGCTTGAAATGTTTTACCAATACCAGCCACTCCCTTTGTTAGCACTGTTCGTATTTTCTTTCCTTCTGAATGTTTAAATATTTCATCATATTTGGTTGGTTTTGGTTGTTGTTGGTCAATGTAGAGTTCTGCGTCAATCTCCTTTTGATGCATTTTCTCTTCATACTGATCCAGGATTCCCTTTTTCAGATCTGCTCTGAGTTTCTTCTTTGCATCCTTCACTACATTAATAGAAAACATATAGGGACTCAAAAAAAACAGTAAACAGCGAATGTTTCCTATTCTGGAACAATATGATGGCTGTTATGGAAAACAGTGTCATATGATGTATTTTTATTAAACTTGAAGTTAAATGTATGGAAGCCCAGAGAGGCAAGAGAAAAAAAAACTGTGGGATTCTCTTGGAGCAGTGTTGCCAACTTGGCGACTTTGTCACTAGATTTAGCGACTTTTCAGAACTCCCTGGCGACTTTATTTCTCAAAAGCGACTAGCAACAAATCTGGCGACTTTTTCTGACCATGGGGAACAATGTTAAAGTGTTGAATCCCAAAGCATTTGCCAATAAATTGGTACGGCTGATGCCAGTTTGCTCTACTTACTTGTCATCCAGAAAGGTCTGATGATCACAGCGCTTCCCACACACAGCGTAGCCCCCCTCCCTCCGCTGCGAGTGGAGACTGTAGGTTATATATTGATATGCAAAGCACCATATTACATCATCTGGCGACTTCTAGAGACTTTTTGAGCAGCCAATAGCTACTTTCCTTGGAAACAAGTTGGCAACACTGTCTTTGAGATCCAATTCCTAAGGTCTGTCTGTCTTTTTTTTTTTTTTTTATACCTATCTCAGTATAACGACTTGAGAACAGGTAAAAAAAAAAAGCTTTGCCAGGATCCCCTTACTAAGTTTGACCAACTTTTCTTCCTCTTGTTTGTATCTCAACATATTATGATCAGGTTAAGAAAGAAAATATAATAACATTACTCATCATTGTATAGAAATGCATATAGAAAACATAGCTGCAAGTGGCCATGAAAGGGGTTCAAACCTTGACTGACTGGAAAAGATTTGTTAGTGGTTCTGAGGCATAGCTGTAGCGTAAAGATATGTGTAGCAAGTGTTGTGTAAATCGGACTTATGGTGTAGGAGTTATGGCCTTTAAAGCCCCTAGGCCAATTGGGTTAATATTTGTTGTGCAGCATTTGCACAAAACTTGTATTACTGGAAAAAAAAATCCTGTCTGTAACACTTGATATCTTACAGGAATTTGCTAAACCTTATGCTAGGCCCTCGCACTTTTTTGGCATTTGTGGTGCCCCCTATTGGCCAATTTTAGAATAATTTGACACATATGGTTCAACATATTTTTGAGACATATTTAGTACATTTTGTGATGATTGGACAAATAGTTTTTGCGTTACAATCAAATTTGTTGGCATTTGTTGCGCCCGTTATTGGCCAAATTGCATGAAATTTGGTACAAGTTTGAAATGACTTTCCATACAAGGCTGTCAAGTTTGATACTGATTTTGCTAATGTACTTTGATCTACAAGTTATTACATGGTTACTATGCCATAGATCATGGCCACTTTCACCAATGACAACTAAACTTCAGAATTTCACTACTACGTGGTCCTAGAGCATGAGTACAAAATTTAATGAAATTTCATCATCTGGACTACAAGATACAGTTTTCTGGCCTTTGTTGTGCACCCTATGGGTCGATCTTACAATGGCTTTGCACACATGGTTATGCAATATATTTGAACATTTTTTTTGTTGTTGTTGCTCGTGGGCACAACCAGTGGGCCGGTACTCACCGGTAGTACCGCAGTACCGTACCGGCACTTCTACATTTTACTCTTTAGCATACTCTGACTTTTTCCTGCGCACTGGCGCACCCTAAATAAACTACATTACCCATCACCTGTTCCACTCTCGCCTGCCTGCTTTTCCCTGTCAGCGGCTGGTAGAGCGTCAGTAACGTCTCACGAATGAGGGAAGCAAGCCACTACTAAAAGTTAAACATTTAGTGAAACAAATGTTTCTTGTTGTATTGGGTGGGTTCTGAATTGAAGAGGAGATCCTAACAATTCTTAATGGGCCTTAAAGTGATGGTCTACCAGGTACATTTGCCAGTTAGTACGCCAACACAAGAGTTTTAAATGCAGTTTGGTGCAATGTCCTCTCTCTAAGAGAGAGAGAATGGAATGGCTAATCAACGGTTTGGTTGGCCTACTTTATGAAACTGCCATCATCAATTGAACTCTCTGGGAGGTGGACAAACTTTCCTAACATGTAAATGTTTAAAGGAGAGAGATGCTGATGAAACAGCAGTCAAAGAACCTGAAAATAAATGAATAACAGTGTTTGTCCTCCCAAAAATGTCTAGTGCTTGCTGAATTTATGCTACCATCAAATATTCAATCAGATGACAAGCTGTCTGCTCTTTTTTTTTTGGAATAGCCTACTTGGTTAATCTAACACAGCAGTATATTTTTTGACTGAATTCATTGCCACCTGCATAACTAGCTTACTCTCTTTTTTTTTCTAACTCCCTCTTCTATCCATGTCTGTCTCTGTTGTGTGAGTCCATAGGCAACACGGAGTGCCAGTTTAATAGCAAGAGACCACCACATGTCTCCTCTGATAGATCTGGAGTGGCCTTGTCTTCATCGCCCCCCCAGCTACTTACAGTTCTCCATTGCAGGCCTGATGACTTCATTGCACCACACACCGAAGCTAGTACGGATGGTCAATTATTTTTTACTCTAATAATTGAAATGGTTGTCTCCTTGATTAAATACATTTATGTTTTGAACATCAGCAATATCTCATAATATCTTAAATTAACTGTAGAACTTCAAAATGTAATACTTAATGATTTGCTGATACTGGCCAATATAGCTACACGCCAAACGTTAATAAGCCGGCACTTATTTTTTTCCAGTTCAAGCACTGGCTAAAATGGTGGAGGAGCAGATGTTAAAAATGTTTTTCAAAAAATTCTAATGGCTTGAAAATATTCTAGGTGGACTTTAGTGGTCCTTGATGCAAATTTATAGAATAAGGATAGCTGGATATGTGTAAGTTTTGTGTAAATCGGACTAGGAGTTATAACATTTCAAAGTTGGATATTTTGACCTTTCGTTATAGCGCTCCCATCAGGCCGATTAGGTAAATATTTCTTGAACAGCATTTGCACATCAATATCTATCATTGGCCCAAATTTGATGTCTCTGCAATTCACCAGCTCATGGCAATTTGAGAAATGGCAGAAGAACACAAATGAAAAAATGTCAGTGTGCAGCTAGATTCTTACCTCGACATTCTGTGACTTTATCAATGAACTCAGGAGGAATCTTCTGAACCGCTGAAGGTCGGGAGATTATCCAGAGACGAGCAGAGGGAAGCAGTTTCCCCTTGATGAGGTTTGTCAGTAACACATCCATGGAGGCTGGCTGTGTGATATCAGTCAAGTCGTCATTGTTGTGAAAGTCAAGAGGAAGTTGACATTCATCCAAACCATCAAGGACAAATGTTACTTCACATTTGTCATAGTTGGGAATTTCAGCTTGTTTGGTTTCCTTGAAGAAATGATGAAGCAGTTCTTCCAAGCTTTGAACTTCGTCTCGTCTTGAATTCAACGCCCCAAAATGGAGTGAAAATAAAAATTCTATGTTTGTGTTGGATTTTCCTTTTGCCCAGTCCACCATGAACATTCTTGCTTGAAATGTTTTACCAATACCAGCCACTCCCTTTGTTAGCACTGTTCGTATTTTCTTTCCCTCTGAATTTTTAAACATTTCAGCATATTTCATTGGTTTTAGTGGTTGGTCCTCCTGGTTGTTTTTGACTGACTGTGCGATGAGTTCTGTGTAAATCTCATTTTGATGCAGTCCCTCTTCATACTGATCCAGGATTCTCTTCTTCAGATCTGCTCTGAGTTTCTTCTTTGCATTCTTTTCTGAATTAATAAAGAACATACAGTACAGATGATACAGGAACCTCACAGTAAACAGTGAATGTTTCCTATTCTGGAACAATACTATAGCTGTTATGGAAAACAGTGTCATAAGATGTATTAAACTTTCCGTGAAACGGTGGCCGACGGTTGCAAATGCCCTAAACGACCCAAAGCAATTGCATTAGGAGAAACATGCTGCAACTTCGGAAATGATGCAAATTCAAAAACACTTACAAAAACCCAAAGCAAATACAACAACAGAAACATGTTGCAAATGACAAAATGTGATGCAGAATGCCAAAGCAACAACAGGAATCGCACTGCAAATTAAAAAATTATGCAAAGTCATTGTCACGCCATTTTTTTTCTCTCCCTATCACTCTAATGATTTGAGATTAGGTGAAAAAAGTTTTGCCAGTATCCTGCAGCAGCAGCAGCAGAATTGTCCCACTTTCTCCATACCTCCAGAGGAAAGGTAACCTGACGCGCCAGATGGTTTGTTACACAGAACCAGAGGAAAGGGTGTCTGTGGATGAATGACTGTTGTGGTAGTTCTGGCTGCTGAGAAAATGACTTACGGGCCGTTAGACAATGATAATAATCCTGTAAATGCATTTGCCATTGCTATTTCATTTTGGTAGAGAAGCAGCATCAGAATGTGGAAATGTAACCGCAATTTGCACGTTTTTTTCTTTTGAAATAAAAATTGCCATTTGAAAATTATTAACCATAAAGCTGGGCAAGTCTTTCTTATTCAAATGTAAAATGGATTTTCTTTGAGAATGTGCATATTAGTACACAAACTTTCAAAAGCAAACTGGATTATTGAATTCCAATTTGAATGATTTAATGCTGCAAAATTGAAAGATTGGAAGCTGATATTGCAGTGTCACTACAAATTCATAAAACATACTTTTCTGAGTCTTGCTTGATTGGTCTCCCTGGGCAGACTGGCCTCCGGGAACTGCAGATGAATGTGTGACGCTTCTGTAGTAAAAACGACAAGAAGTTAGGCACACACACACACACAAACACTCATTTTTTCTCCCCTGGAAAAACTTGCTTTCTTGCTGTTATTGTTATTGCAGTATTGCTATTGCTGCCTCCATCTACACATACTGAATGTAGCAAGTTCAGGCTCTGTTCTGTATGGTTGTCAAAAGCACTCTGGGAAATGTAGAAAATCACTAACTGAACTGTATTTCTCTGTAACAACACACACCCATATTGTCAGCAGTTCCTACCTTGGCTCAGTCTCTGAATCTTTCCTGAAGTTGAGTCGGTCGTCGTCGTTCATGGAAACACTGCTAGATAGGTCTGGTCTCTGCTGCTGTGGTGGGCTTCAACACAGAGATAATTTTACATTGACAAACTTGAACATCACTGCTGAGCTTTGAGGTGAAATACATGTCCCTTGTTAATTTGTTTCACTTCGTGTTTTCCACTCATGTTCTTTCTCACTGTTTCTTTGAATTTGTCTCTGTATCAACACACCAACACTATCAAAGTTTCCTACCTTGATTCTGTCTTTAATTCTCCTTAACTTAAGTTGAGTGAGTCATCCTTGGACCTGTCACTTTTCTTTATATATATATCTATCTCTCTCTCTCTCTCTCTCTCTCTCTCTCTCTCTCTCTCTCTATATATATATATATATATATATATATATATATATATACACATATATATATATGTATATATATACATATATATATTTTAAATTTACATTTTTTAAAATTATTTTTTATATTTTTTGGAATATGCAAAAGACACAATACAGTGAAATACAGTACATTACAACCCTCCCCTGGATTTGCAAAAGTGTTTTCTCCGACAGAGGTGGGGCCAGGTCGCTGTGAGGACGGCACCCTCCCCTAGACCCACCCCCACGGAAGTGAGCTACTGTCATAGTTAGAAATAGGCATTACTTCAGTTTTTCCCAAGTTGACTTTAAACCCAGATACCGATCCATATTTTTCTAATAATTCCAATGGAGCTGGTAACAATTGTTCTGGCTTTGATAGATATAATAAAATGGCATCTGCGTACAACGATATAACATGAGATTCTGCTGCAATACTTATTCCTAATATCCTGTTATGCAACCTGATCTTAAACTTAGGTATTTTTCAACCTGGACCCTATTTTCCCTACTTTTTGTGTCTAAGTAATTAATGGGGACAACTATTTTTGAAATTGGTCCAGTATTGAGCGAGATTGGGTCAGCCAAACACGAACCATCAATGTACATCCACTAAAAGTGCTTGTTTTTGACACTGACAGGCTCAGATTGTTATTATAAGCGTCTGACAACGTTATGGACTTTTTGACATGTGATGGTCATATTCACATATGAAACAAGGTTTTCACATGTGAAAATGAAGTCTGTGTCACAAAGTCACATGTGAATTTGACTTTTTCACATGTGATTGGTTTTATTCAAATAAGAACCGAAATTTTTACATGTAAAAATGAAGTCTGTCACAAAGTCACATGTGAGTTCAACATTCACAGGTGATTGGCTTTATTCACATGTGAAATTAAATTTTTACATGTGAAAATAAAGTATGTTACTAAGTCACATGGAATTCGACATTTTCACATGTGGTTGTCTCTATTCACATGTGAAAAAAGGTTTTCACAGGTGAAAATGAAGTCTGTATCAAAGTCACATGTGAATTTGACATGAGATGTGAAAATCACAAATCACAACATAAAAAAATGTTTTGGTAATGACCATGTAAATTTTGCCAGTAAACGAAGCAAATTATATTAAGCAAATGGTAGACCTAATTACTGTGTTACAAGGGAAAACAAAAATTCACGTTCAAGTTCAAAATGCAATTCAAGCAGAGGAAGTGCGCAGGTTTGCGCATGCGCGTTGAGGAGGAAGAAAATAACCGCTCCTTCGTCACCAGTGAAAAGTCAACTAAAGGCAAGCTGCTTTATCAGACTTTACGCAGTCATCAGAGTTCTTCAGCTTCGGTTTCTTTCAGAAATACACCCCAGCGTAAGGTCTATATATTGTGTAACTCAAGAAGAACACACTTTATTTTACCATTTTGGTTTTCATCCGACCGTGGAATCTCCAAGGTAAGTTAGCTTGATTTACCTTAAATGTAACGCTACCTTAGCTAACTAACGTTACATCATTTGAAATAGCAGGGCACAGTGCTTCCCGAGCCCCTTCGTTAAAGCCACAAGTTAGTACAATTTTATTCAGTAAAACGTCTGATTCAAACTGTTTTGTTTTGTAGCCTATATATGACGAATTGCATCTAATTTCCCCTGTAACGTTATTCCTTTGCGGGTTCAAATGTCGGATGAAAAGTAGTTTATCTCTGTGATAATATAAGCTAACGTCAGTTAGAGATGAGCTCAAAACAGAACCACCAAGATGCGTTCTGTAAGAGAAAGTTGGCATTTAACTACATTGAACAATCAAGCAGACTGCCACGAAATTAGTTTTAAGTGTGTGTGTGTGTCACCCGTAGCGCCACCACTTGGATATCAATTTCTAGCTTTGGCCTAGTATAGCTAGACCAAAGCTACAGGACCAGCCACTGGTGTCAACATTTAAACAAAGATGGCTAGTTTAGGAACAGGTAACTCTCTCTCTTCTCTCTCTCTCTCCCTCACCCCCACGTTTATGTAGAATTTACATATTTTACATTTACATACATATTTTCATATTATAATCAATATAATTGCTCTTTTTTGTATCACCCTCTCTCTCTCTCTCCCTCTCTCTCTCTATCTATCCCTCCCCAGGTGTATGCAGAATTTACATGCATTAACCATGTTGATTGAGCCTTGGACAGTCACACCAGGGGCTTGCTGAAGATATACAGAGCCAAACCAGGACAAGCAGGACAAAATGACATGGAAGATTTACTGGAGAAACTGGATGCACAGGTAAATAATCAATTTGTCAATCAAAGAAAGATTGATTTCCGTGGCTTTATCTCTGCATAACTAGTTTTTGGCATTTTTCTTTGTGCTTCATTTCAAACAAGATCATTTCTCAAGCTTGGACATTCTCTCTTTCTCCTTCTCTCCCTCTTCTCTTTCTTTCTCTCTTTGTTGCAGACTGAACTGCACACAGGAGATCTACTGTTCTTCGGGGTCTTCCCGGCCTCAGTGTCAAAGACCATCCTGGTGAGTAGCTTTATTAGTCTAGTTGCTTCAGCAAGAACACTATTATTATCCGTCTTACTCACAATTCACACTAGCCTTCCAAGCCAATCAGCTTTCAATATTCAAAATCTTGCTCTTCTGAATGGCTCCTTCAACTTCGTTGAACGTTTTAAAGACTTGCACTGGCTTTCACTCTTTCTACTAACACACCTGTCTATCTAACCAACTGTACGGTGGCCATTTTAGGACGTCCTCAGCTGCCTTTTTCATTCGTAGATGCAGTTTGTCAGATTTAGATGGACTTGTGTCAGGGTTTGCTGTACTTTGTCAAACATAGATGGTGCTCGTAAGATTTAGACCTGTTTATTAATGATTTTTGATCTACTCCTCTGGTTGACATTTATTTTATTGACTAACTCTGCCTATGTCAAGCCTGAACGCCCCAGCGTTAAAAACAAGCACATCCTTCCACTCGCTGTCTGAGTTTTTCATGATGAATGCTGCTGATACATTTTCTGGGACCCATGTGGGTTACATTGGGTAACACAAAAGCAAAATGCCAGCTGTGCAGCCAGCAGTTACTATTTCGACATATTAAAGTAACGCAGGTCTGTCTGTTTGTATGTGCTGCCCTTAGATCACAACCATTCACACTACAGGGATAACAGGAGACATTTCTTTTTTCACATTAGTAAATGACATTGTTCACACTGTAACAATGACTACAACAATGGTGCACAATGATAATGGTAGTTGTTATTGGGATAACATTGTAAGTTTTTATGTCTGAACAATAGAAATTCCCTTTGACTATTGATTTTGTTTTAGAGTATTAGAGAGAGGCACGTGAACCAAAAAGTAGAGCGCACAAATTTACATTATTCAACTACACATTGGTGCTGTGTGAATTCTCTGCCAACTACAAATAGCTGTCATGTCCTTTTATACAGTAGTAGAGTTATCACAACAGTGTGAATGAGCCTGTATTTTATCAGGTCTTTTTTGAAGTAAACTGTAATGCTGTAATATTATTTTGTTGTCTTACTCTTACTTGTCTTCTCTAGGATACTGAAGGGTTGGAGGCACATATGACAGACATGGTGTTGGGGATTCTTGAGGTGGTGAAGGACGATGCAGCCCTACCAAGATCGCTTCCCACTGTGGTCAATGTAACTGTTATCCTGGAGGAGGAGGTTGTAATGGACAACTTAGGTGATATCACAAATGCCTTTACTGTTCTGTTTGGTTTGCTTTACGCATTGAACATGGCATAATGCAAGGGCCTAAAGTGCACCTTAGAATTTAGGAAGGTCTTTCTGGGTGTTGCCGGTAAGTGCACTCCAAGAGTACAGTCTCTACGAAGCAAGATATTCCTGATGTAGTGTAGCAAGAGATTTTGGGCTGCTCCCAAAATACTTGTTTTTCAAGTAATGCTGTTCAATTGTTAAATTTACAAGAGAATATAGACTATAGGAGTCAGGATGTCATGTTCATATCCAGGTGTAGTTCATTACGTTACAAATATTTATTTATTTATTTATTTTAAACAAATGCAATGTTTTTTGTTCATCGAATAAGATTGGGATTTTAATATTCTGTTGATACGTTGAGGCATCTAAACATCATGTTCCATTTGCCAGGCATGTAAACACATTATCCTGTTTACTGGTGTTTTTTTTAAAGATGCAAATGCATCGCATATCATCCTTGTGTCTCTACCCTGTTTATGGGAGAAGCTCATTGGCTAAATCAAACAGCGGGAAAGATTAGACCATTATATTACCATTAGATTAGACCATTTCCTCATAAGGGGATTGTAAGTTGTTGGTGATATGTTAGGTATTCAATAAAGGGCATAATGATTTGGAAGTGTTAGCCCGTATATGTGTTGTTTGTTGCTTATACTGCTTATACTTACATTATATATGTGTATACGGTATATACAGTAGAACATTCACAAGTGACCACTTCCAGCGCTTTTATATTTTGAAGATGTCACAGGTTAAATTCTTAGTTCTCTGATTTCTGGCTTTGGTAGATAGGTGGTCATGTTCACATGTTAAAAGCACATGTGATTCATCATGTGGTTGTCCACATGTAAACCACATGTGAATGTTCCCACATGTGATCTTGAACCACATGTGGTTTTTGGACACATGTGTTTTACATGTTGGTTTTTTGCATCTTCATATGTGGAAAACCACATGTGAATATCCCCACATGTGATCTTAAAAGCACATGTGGTTTTTGGACACATGTGGGAACATTCACATGTGGTTTACATATGGACAGCCACATGATGAATCACATGTGCTTTTAAGATCACATGTGGGAATATTCACATGTGGTTTGAATCACATGTGAAAAACCAAAACACATGTGTCCAAAAACCACATGTGGTTCAAGATTACATGTGGATAACCACATGTTGAATCACATGTGCTTTTAAGATCACATGTGGGAATTAGGGCTGGACCCGAATATTCGACTATTCGGATATTCGTTCGTTGGGTAGGTATTCGGTTTTCAATTTTGGGATTCGGATATTCGTTTTTTTAAATGTAATTTTATATGTAATCCGTAAACCGGTTGCCATTGATGCTACGAAGCAGTTTCTTTTTTTTCTTTACTTGCATTCAAATGTCAGTCACATTTGCTGATCGCCATGGTGGCACAGAGAAAAAAGTACGACCTGAAATTCAAGCGATCAGTTTCAAATTTGCTGAACAAAACTCAGGAGAAGCAGCAGCAAGACATTTCTCCATTGATCTTTTTTTTTTAAATCTTTTTTCTAAGGTAGGCTACCGGTATTTTGATATGGGGCTCTCCCTCTCCCTCTCTCTCTCTGCGCTTTAGAACGTAACCACTGTGAAACAATCAGAAAATAACGTTTTAATTCTCTGATTCAACGGCTTTCTCGCTATTACCGCTCCCTCTCTTCATTCACTTTCTAGCTCGCTCGACCATCTCTCTCTCTCTCTAGCTCGCTTCACCATCTCTCTCTCTCTCTCGCTCTCTCTCTCTCTCTCTCGGGCTATTAATTGAAGTTATATGTATGTTAAGTATGGTTTCAGCGCTGTGTTTTTGTGAGGAGGAACTGTGACTATGTGTGAACTTTGTCGGGTGAACTGTTGCCCGTGTATGGAAAGCCAAGCAGTTTGAAGGTGCGTGACTCTTAACCACCCGCCCCCCCCCCCCTGCTGCGGCCGAAGCTTCGAATATTCGCTGTTGATTACTACCGAAGCTCCGAAGCCCAAAAAATGGTATTCGGGACAGCCCTAGTGGGAATATACACATGTGGTTTTTTCCACATATATAGAAGTGAATCACATGTGAAAAACCAACATGTAAAACACATGTGTCCAAAAACCACATGTGGTTCAAGATCACATGTGGACAAGCACATGTTGAATCACATGTGCTTTGACCACATGTGAAAAACCAAAACACATGTGTCCAAAAACCACATGTGGTTCAAGATCACATGTGGGAACACTCACATGTGGTTTTCCACATGTTATTTCCACATGTGTTTTTTCTGTAAGGGTTAGACCCTGTATAACTGTATCTAACTGCTGTACGAGCACCTTAGCAATTATTTTATAACCAACATTCAAAAGCGACACAGGTCTCATCGAGGCACAGAGTAACAGATCCTTATCTTTCTTTTTTAAGAGGGTGATCATGGCCAGCGTAAGGGACTCGGGTATTTTGTTTTTTAAAAGAGCTGACTCAATCATGTTCTTAAATTGGCTCAAAATCCTTGTTAGGAAGCACCTGTAAAACTCAATGGGCAACACTCACATCACTTCCAGGGGACTTCCCATTTTGTAACTTGTCAATAGCTTTTATCAGTTCCACCTGAGAAATGTCTTTGTCTAAATCTATTTTGTCTGATTCTGATATCGTAGGGAAGGCTACTCCATCTAAAAAGGAGTGTATTCTCTCTATGGAACTAGTATTCTAGGACCGATAGAGCTCTTCATAAAAAGATATGATATGATGCCAATGGATTGCTCTCTCCTCCTCCGCCTTTTTAACGTGCCACACAAGTAACATATCTCTGTTTTGTTTTCAAGATTGCAGTTTCAGCTGCTCGGGTGTTCAGGGTACTAAACTTTAGCTTTGCACTATGTAGTTGAGTGACATCATCCTTATCATTGCTATGTTTAATTTCCTACTCCTTAATTTCTTTTTCTAGTGCCAGAGTATCTTTGTGATTTTTTTTTTTTCAGGTGGGAGGAGTAAGAAATAATACAGCCTCCACAGAAAGCTTTGAAAGTTTTCCAAATAAGAATAGGGCAAGTATCCTGGCTCTGATTGGCTTCCATGAAAATATCAGATTATCGAATGTATTCATAAATTCCACAAATTTTGTGTCCGCTAGTAGCACAGTGTTGAAACGCCATGCTCTTGTCGGTGCTAATAATAATAATAATAATAATAATAATAATAATACATTTTATTTTTAGAGCACTTTTCAGGGTACTCAAAGACACTTCACATAAGTTAAAATGATCATAGAAAACAACACAATAAAAACATATAGCACACAAGATTAGTCACACATTAAAAGCAGTTCTGAAAAGGTGAGTTTTGATTAGTGATTTGAACATGAGCAAATCGGTGCAGTCTCGGATGTGTTTGGGGAGAGAGTTCCAGAGGGAGGGGGCAGCTATAGAGAAGGCTCTGTCGGCCCAGGTCCCGTGCTAGGTCCTGAGTGGTGGAGACAGGAGATTGGCATCAGAGGAGCGGAGGCAGCAGGAAGGAGTGTGGTGGTGGAGCAGGTCAGTAAGGTAGGAGGGGGCCTGGTTATGGAGGGCTTTGTGAGTGAGGAGAAGGACTTTGAATTGGATCTGTTGTGGGACAGGGAGCCAGTGGAGGTTCTGGAGGACAGGGGTGATGTGGTCACGGGAACAGGAGTGGGTGAGCAGGCGAGCAGCAGAGTTCTGGATGTACTGGAGTTTATTTAGGACTTTGGATGATGTGCCATAAAGAATGCTGTTGCAGTAGTCAATTCTGGATGTGATGAAAGCATGGATCAGAGTTTTGGCAGCAGAGAAGGAGAGTGATGGGCGGAGAAGAGCTATGTTTTTTAGGTGGAAAAAGGCAGTTCTGGTGATTTGTTTGACGTGGTGTTCAAAGGAGAAGTTACTGTCGAAAAAGACTCAGAGGTTACGGATGTGTGGGGAGGGAGACAGAGTGGAGTTATCGATGGTGAGGCAGAAGTTGTGGGTGGCTTTAGTGAGGGATTTGGGACCAATGATTAGCATGTCAGATTTATCACAGTTTAGTTTGAGGAAGTTGGCTTGCATCCATGATTTAATTTCAGTGAGACAGTTGGTCAGAGTGGAGTGAGTAGCAGTGGTGATGGATTTAGTGGAAATGTAGAGCTGGACGTCATCGGTGTAACAGTGGAAGTGGAGACCATGATGACGTATGATGTTACCAAGGGGGAGCAGGTAGAGGATGAAAAGGAGAGGACCAAGCACCGAACCCAGGGGGACACCTCGGGACACCTCGGGACAGAGGAGCGGTGGAGGAGGTGCAGTTGTTGATGTTGATAAACTGTTGTCTGTTTGTGAGAAGGCAGGAGAGAAGAATGGTGTGGTTGATGGTGTCAAAAGCTGCAGTGAGGTCGAGGAGGATAAGAATGCTGAGGTGACCAGAGTCTGAGGAGAGGAGGAGGTCGTTGGTGACTTTGAGGAGGGCTGTTTCAGTGCTGTGCTGTGAGCGGAAACCAGATTGAAATGGTTCAAACAGGTCGTTGGAGATGAGGTGGGCTTTGAGTTGGGAGGCGACAACACGTTCCAGTATTTTTGACAGAAAGGGGAGATTGGAGATGGGCTGGAAATTGCTCATGATATCAGGGTTGAATCCAGGTTTTTTGAGGATGGGGGTGACAGCAGACAGTCTGAGTGTTTGAGGGACTGAACCAGCGCTGAAGGAGGAGTTAATGATTTCAGTGATGAGTGAGGAGATAGCTGGGAGACAGTCCTTAACAAGGTTGGATGGGATGGGGTCCAGAGCACAAGTGGAGCTTCTCTGCTATAGCGGTTTTAAATTCTATAGTCAATAACAAAGGTGAATGATCAGATATAATTCTAGGTAAATACTTACATTCAGAAATACAGTCTATAAGAACAATATTTATCATAAAAAAGTAAATTCTTGAGTAAGAATTATGCACTTGGGAGTAGTATGAGTGTTCCCTCCTGGTAGGGTGCATTGTTCTCCATATCTCACATAGGCCTATATATTTTAAGTTTTCAATTAATGTCTTGGACATATTAGAGAGAGGTTGTTTCCGAGGGGCAGATCTATCTAACTGTTGATTTAGTACACAATTAATGTCTCCACCCCAAACAATAAACCCCCGATAAGAAGACAATTTCAATGTCAAATAATTTATAAACCTGGGGTCATAATGATCGGGACAGTAACAGTATAACAGAACAATTTCTTCATGAGCAAGGAGGCCTTTAACCAAAACAAAACGGCCATTTGGGTCGGTCACTATTTCTTCTGGTTTAAAAGAGACTCCTTTATCTATCAAAATTGATACCCCTCTAGATCTAGAATTGAAAGTTGAGGAAAAAGTCATCCCTCCCCACTCAAGCTTAAGTTATTACTCTCGGCTGTTGAGAGGTGTGTTTCCTGTAAAAAACAGATATTTACTTTATGTTCTTTCAAATATGATAAAACACTGCCTCTCTTGACCAGCTGATTGATCCCTCGGACATTCCATGTTACGAATTTGAAATCCATCATTTGTTATATTCTACTTTGCCAGGAGGGAACTTAACAAACATACTAAAGGATATGACAAGATCCTCCTCAGGGGGTGAAAGTATAAGTGCAAATATAGCTTGCTTAAATAAGCTGTAGCTGGCCCTAGCATGACACAAAACACATAACATATAACATACCACCTCCCCATTCCCAACCCTTTTGAAGTCTCCTGCATGATTCACCTGGACCTCTGTACAGGTGGGAGCTACCTTAAGGACACCCCTGGCGCATCCTGATGTAATCCTTATCAGTTTCATCCTTGTTATTCTCAACAACAAAAGAAAAAGAGTAAAAAAAGCAAAACAAGTCCCTAGTACCAAGCTAGTACAAAACAGTAACAAAATAAAAGTAATAGGATATAATACGAATAATAATAATAAAAATAACGATAGAAAAGGACCTGTCACTTTTCATAGGAACATCACTAGGTGCAGGTGAGACGCCGCTGCAGTGGTCTTCAACACAGACAAAAAATGTTTTTACAGCAACAAACTAACATTGTTCAGCTTTGAGATTAAATATCTTACTTTGTCTCTTTCACATTGTCATTCTCTTGCCTTTGTTTTCTCTCTTTGAATTTCTCTGGATCAGCACACCAACATCGTCACAATTTCCTACCTTGGTTCGGTCTTTAATTCTCCTTCCCTGAAATTGGGTGGGTAATCCTTGGACCAGTCACTTTTCATGGAAACACCGCTAGGTGCAGGTGAGACTGGTCTCTGCTGCAGTGGTCTTCAACACAGAGCAAAGATGTTTTTACAGCAACAAACTAACGTTGTTGAGCTTTGAGATTAAATATACTGTCTCTTTAAAATTGTCATTTGCTTGTATTTGTTTTCTCTCTTTCTTTGAATTTCTCTGGATCAGCACACCAACATTATCAGAATTTCCTACCTTGGTTCGGTCTTTAAATCTCCTTCCCTGAAATTGGGTGGGTAATCCTTGGACCAGTCACTTTTCATGGAAACATCACTAGGTGCAGGTGAGACTGGTCTCTGCAGCTGTAGTGGGCTTCAATACAGAGAAAAATATTTTTACAATGGCAAACTTAATTTGTAAAGGTTTTCATTTTCTATTGTTGTATTAATAATTTTTTTTTTAGTTTTCTGAATCAAGACAAATGGCATTACTTGAGGTGTTTCAAAGACATTTTTTAGCGTCAGCATTCTGAAAGAATGTACTGGAACATTACTGTTAAAATTTTAGTTGATGCACACCAACATCATCACAATTTCCTACCTTGGTTTGGTGTTTAAATCTCCTTCCCTGAAATTGGGTGGGTAATCCTTGGACCAGTCACTTTTCATAGAAACATCACTAGGTGCAGGTGAGACTGGTCTCTGCTGCAGTGGTCTTCAACACAGAGAAAATATGTTTTTACAGCAACAAACTAACATTGTTGAGCTTTGTGATTAAATATCTTACTTTGTCTTTTTCACATTGTCATTCTCTTGCCTTTGTTTTCTCTCTTTCTTTGAATTTCTCTGGATCAGCACACCAACATCGTCACAATTTCCTACCTTGGTTTGGTCTTTAATCCTCCTTCCCTGAAATTGGGTGGGTAATCCTTGGACCAGTCACTTTTCATGGAAACATTGCTAGGTGCAGGTGAGACTGGTCTCTGCTGCAGTGGTCTTCAACACAGAGCAAAGATGTTTTTACAGCAACAAACTAACGTTGTTGAGCTTTGAGATTAAATATACTGTCTCTTTAAAATTGTCATTTGCTTGTATTTGTTTTCTCTCTTTCTTTGAATTTCTCTGGATCAGCACACCAACATTATCAGAATTTCCTACCTTGGTTCGGTCTTTAATTCTCCTTCCCTGAAATTGGGTGGGTAATCCTTGGACCAGTCACTTTTCATGGAAACATTGCTAGGTGCAGGTGAGACTGGTCTCTGCAGCTGTAGTGGGCTTCAATACAGAGAAAAATATCTTTACAGTGGCAAACTTAATTTGTAAAGGTTTTCATTTTCTATTGTTGTATTAATTTTTTTTTTTTTAGTTTTCTGAATCAAGAAAAATGGCATTACTTGAGGTGTTTCAAAGACATTTTTTAGCGTCAGCATTCTGAAAGAATGTACTGGAACATTACTGTTAAAATTTTAGTTGATGCACACCAACATCATCACAATTTCCTACCTTGGTTCAGTCATTAAATCTCCTTCCCTGAAATTGGGTGGGTAATCCTTGGACCAGTCACTTTTCATAGAAACACCGCTAGGTGCAGGTGAGACTGGTCTCTGCAGCTGTAGTGGGCTTCAATACAGAGAAAAATATCTTTACAGTGGCAAACTTAATTTGTAAAGGTTTTCATTTTCTATTGTTGTATTAATACTTTTTTTTAGTTTTCTGAATCAAGAAAAATCGCATTACTTGAGGTGTTTCAAAGAAATTTTTTTAGCATCAGCATTCTGAAAGAATGTGCCAGAATATCACCATTAAAATTTTAGTTGATGCCATTTTACCCAGTGCAAATCACATTTTCTTCTGTCATGTGAGTGTTTCAAACTCACAAAACATGTTGAAATTTTGGTTAAATGCACAATGAGAATGTAAATGTCACCTCTAACAAAATTCCCCTTTAAGACGTTGAGTGGATGTAGAAACAGATGCTCCACTTACTTGTCAGTCTTTGTGGGTCTGTCCTGTTCTTCAGACATATTGGTTTCAGAAGCCGTTTTCCCCACTTTTGGCTCTCCAGCAAGACTGATTTCAGTGGTTTTATATCGTTCCTCCATGACAGACTCACTGAGCAGCTTGGTGTCAGACGTCAGGTGTCATTCCTCTTTTTTCACCAGACAGTAGTTTTACAGTAGCAGCAGAGTCCTCTAGCTGAGTCTTCTTCTTCTTGTACTCTAGATGGGCTTTAGACACGATGCCCCTTCCTGACTTCCTCCAGAGTTTAGGCTTTCAAGGCAGCGTCCTTCTCTCTCTCTCCATACTGACTCGTGTCAAAGGCAGTGAGCTTCTCGTCTCTTTGCCCAGACACACTCATCATTCAGCCCTAATTAAATTGCATTCAATGTTACATGCGATGACCACAATCAGCCAGTACTGCATAGAAGTTGTAACAGAGCATGAAGAAGATCCTTACTTTGTGCCTTGAAAGCCAATTAACAAGCGTGTGAGGAATTCTCCTGTATACCTGCGTATCTACTGAAAACTTTCGAGATCAGTTTCCTCTCCTTCCCTAATCTCAATTGTTTTCCCCTACAGTAAAATCTGATCAAAGTCTAGGAGCCAGGGCAGTATCATGTGACTTCTTGTAAGGTTTGCGTGGGCAGGAAAAGTCTGGTTAATGATTAATCACATCAGAGTGAGTGTATTATGTGGTCCGGTGTAGCTCAATGGGTAGAGCATGGCACTGTAGGATTGTATTGTATTGTATTGGATTGTATTGTATTGTCGTGTATTTGGATTTGGATTGTCCTTAAAATGACACTACAATACACACAATACACTAAAAACTAGTCTAAATAAAAATAGTGTAATACAGCCTAACAGAGATGTAAAGCTGGGCCCATGATTACCTTAACAACAAGCTGATACCATTACTAAGCACAGAGGCATCACAGCAGCTAGCATGCTACCTAGCTGAAATGTGCTCTTGTAACCAGGCCCTTCTTCAGCGGGCCTGGTTGCATAAGTAAAGTTCACATTCATTTTCTCAATAGACATTTTAGAAAATCTGATCAGCTACAAGATGAATCAGAAGCTTATTACAACAGATTCAGGAATTCAGAAATATTGAAAAACAGAAAAAGGCAAAGATACGAGACTATACATTATGTTTTTAAGAGGAAAATAAGAACTCATCCTATACAGAAAAATAATACACTAATACACTAATACTTATACAATAATATAATCTAATCTATAATCTAGTGATTACTGATTTGCAATGATGTAATGTGGCCCCACTGTGCACACTTTCTCCTTACCCCTAAAACAGAAATCATGTCTGATAGTGAAACCACGGTGAGGCTACAGGTGACTAGCTGACTGACGTTACTTTCCTCTGGTCTGGCTACCAACCACACACAACTCTGGAGCGGGTAACATGTGTATGGTAACAGCGACCGCTCTGATTTGACAAGTGGAGCTTTCACTTTCACATTCAGGCTGCATAACAGCAGGCAGATAATGCCCTCTGCTGTGTGAAGGCTTTAGTATTTGAAGTTCAGTCACAGTTCAATAATAAAATAAATAAATCATTAACTGATATGGGGGTGCTTTACAACAGCAGAGTGTCTGTTGGTATATAGTGACCTTAGAGAGTAGAGTTTATAGTGACCTTATCATTCTTTATGATGTTTTTTTTTTACCTCCTACAGTACTGCAATTTATTCCTTTGATATTAGTATAGGATCTGATATTTTAGCTGTGATGTCAAAGTTTCTAAACTCAGATGTGATATCTGATTTAACACTAGTGTGATTTTGATAAAGGTTTGCACTGTGTTCTGTTGTTTAAAAAATAAAAAATACACAATTTGGCTTGATGGGGATGCTACAATTAAAGGTAAAGTTTCTGACTTTGAAAGATCATAACTGCTATGCCACCTGTATGATTTTGATGAAACTTGGAGGGATGATGCACCCTGTTACTGATTGGCCCAAGGGGTGCCTGCATCATTCAACTGAAGAGTCTGCAATTTATAGAAAGGCTTGGTGATTAGACCCCACCATGAAATTATGATAAATTTGGAGTCTAGACGCTGCTGATGGTGAGAGGACTGTGGAGGAACTTGACCCCGGAGTTGGATCTTCCCCTGAAGAGCCGGATGAACTTGACCCCGGAGTTGGATCTCCCCCTGAAGAGTCCGGATGAACTTGACCCCGGAGTTGGATCTCCCTCTGAGCAGTTGGATATGATCATCAGGGAAGGAGGTGGGAAGGAGGCGGGGCACATAACAGCAGCACTGAATGACAGCTAAAGGCAGCAGAGAAGGGAACAGTTTAAATTCTGGCAGCAGCCCAATGATCGTGTTCACAGAATGCATGGAGAGATCTGCTTGGATAAATGTGAATAGCAGAAGCAGCAAATGACAGTATAGGAGTAGAGTAGGAAAATCTATAACTAAAACTAGAGAGCATGTGTAAGAAAAGTAGTCTTCCTGACTGAACTGCCGCTATAGCTTCATTTCATGTTTCCATGGTTTGAAAACTCTCCTCCAATCTTCTGAATGGGTACAGCAGTAGTAGCAGTTATTTTTTTCTTTTCAGTTAGACAGTTAAGTTAGAGAGTTAAGTTATATGGTGTGACACATGAATGCAGTAATTTAGAAGTGGCTTGTCACCAGGCACGTCCCACTCTCCAAGGTTGAAAGTACACATGTGGGAATAAGGCAATTACAGGCTCCCACTTTGTGTGAGCCTTGTGTCTGCTGCACACACACACACACACACACACACACACACAGTGACTCAGTATTTTCATTGTTCTCTCCTTCAAATCCTGCTTCTGTTCTTTTAGCAATTAGTAATGTTTCTGGTCCAGTGAAGTCTATTCTGTCTGATTAGTTAAAGTGTTTCATTGTAATGTTTGATACGCTTCTGTACTCTGGTTTCACTGTGTCACAGGTCTATCATCATGCACATGTTTTTGCATCTGGACTTTCAGCGGTTTCAGTAACAGATATTCAAGACTGCTCAACACAGATCCCTTTCTCTCTCTGTCTCTATCTATCTCTCTCTCTCACTCCTCTCTCCCTTGTTCTGTCTGTAAAGGACACAGCAGACCTCTGACTTGTGTGTGTGTGTGTGTGTGTGCATGTGTTTGAGTGTGAGTGTTTATGTGTGTGCATGTGTATCGACATATGTGTGTGTATGTGATCATGCAGGCTTGCATACCGAGTATCCCCACCACCTGCAGGATCCAGTGAAGGATTGAAGGTGTTGATCCACCCTGCCAACAACTCGAGCAAACAGTCAGATCATTTCTACAACCAGAGAAACAAAATGCTTTCCTCTGCATCCTTGTCTCCTCCATGATGTGTTTGACATAGCCTCTAACAAGAAAGAAAAGCATAATGTTGAGCATGGAGGACAGATAAAGATCCCGGAAGTTAAGTTGCCAACCAAGGATGCATCGGATTGTGATTTGGCCGGCAAGAACGCTTGGGAAACCCCAGATTCATTGCAGGATTGATGCATCATTTGAACAATTGACGGTGTGACATCAGGCACACAGCCCATCTAAAACTAGAAGGAAGCTTCTCTGTGCTCAATTTCTTCAGAGGATCGCTCTTTACAAGGCGACTTGGGAAGAACTTTCTTCACAAGGACACAAGTTTCGACTTTGAGCTCTGTGATTTGATAATCGATGGATTGATGCTGACCATGCTCACTTTGTTTCCTAATTTCTCAGCACAGGAATCTTGGCTGTTGATGAACTTTTGGTCAGCATCACCTCCACCAGGAAATCATGTGCTAACGTTGCTCTATGTCCCAATCAGCCAGCTCCCATCAGCATATCAGGTATTAGCAAGGAGATGCAGTTGTTAGTTGTCTGAGTTTTGGGCAATATTGATTGGCAAAATGTCCATCAACAGGCAACAAAATGTGACACAAGGTCCAAAATGTATTCAACTCTTTTCTGGCAACATGATGTTCTTATTTACTCAAAGCAACAATGCTCAGGCAAGTACTTGGACCAAGTTGCCCATCAGAGTTACCCAAAAAGTTGCCCAGTGTATCAGTTCCCCGGAGAATTGGAAAATGATTGAAAGAATTGACAAATGAAACAACAAGTGAAGAGGAAGAAGAGAAAAATTATGGATAGAACAAAATAATGTGAATAGTAGAATTAAGAGTAAAGACAGAAGGAGAAAACAAAGGAAAAACAGGAGGTGGTGGGTGAGGAGAGGTGATGAAGAAAGAGAAAAAAGAAAACAATAGAAAAATGAATGAGTGAACAGAAAGAAAAAGTGAAATTATGTTGGGAGGAGGAGGGGTGATGAGAGGTCATGAAAGGCAGAGGAAAGAAAGATGAAAGTATACTGGAAGAATAAAGAGAGAGAAATAGACAAGTAATGGGGCAGGAGGAGAAGAGGGTTAATGAAATGCTGAGGAAAGACAGCCAGCAGAAGAATGACTGAGAAAAGAGGAAAAAGAGAAAAGTGACAGAGAGCAAAATAAAGTGTACAACGTAGAGAGAGAGAGGATGAAAAAGAGGGAGGTGGGAGGAGAGGAGGGGTGATGAAAGGCAGAGGGAAGAGGAGAGGAATTGGGCAGGGTGGTGAAGAAGAGGAAGGAAAAGGAGGGGAGCAAGAATTTGGAAGGGGGCAGAAGGGTGTAAGGCTAATGACAGCTCGGTGAGCTACGGGTAATAAAAAGGAGGGCGATGGAAAATGGGGGAGGATGAGGGGAGGAAGAATTTGGAAGTGGGGTGTAACGAGGGTAATGAGGGACTATGTGTAGTAAAGGGGAGAGGAATGAGGGAGAGGGGGAAGAGGAGAGGAAAAACAGAAGAATAGAGCGACATAAGGAACGAAAAAGTGAAAGGACAGTCCCCCGCTCGGATACTCTTCCACTGTTAGATATCATCAATCTGTGATGTTCAATAAATCTGCCATATTTTTGTGATGAAGTGTTGCAATTTACTTTTTCAGTGTAGCCACTTTCCCCTCAACCTGCCTCGTCTGCTTCTACTTCAGTTTCTGATAGCCTACATTTCCCAGAATGCCTTTTGGCAACCCCCAGAGAACATGCCTTGAAGTTGCTGCATTCAGTAACCTGTCGATGCAATAGTAATAGTGAAAGAAAGAAAGAGAACAAGTTTTTCCAGTTGAGAAAAATCATCAGTTGTGCCCCTTACTCAAAACATAACATATCTTGTAGCTGCATTGCATTCTGGTCTCTCTCCTGCTCCTGTGGGTGGAGAAACTGGTCTCTCTCCTCTTCTATGATGGATTTCTCCCTGTATGATTGTTGAACGTCTCTTGGTGCCAAATGGCGGCTCTAGAAAGACGTTTACTGTTAATGGTTTAGATTAGGGGTTCTCAATGTGGGGTCCGGGGACCACTAGGGGTCCTTGAGTGGGTTCCAGGGGGTCCCCAGCAAATTGATGAATTGTTGTAAAGAAAGTTAACACAATTAGAGAATGTAGAAGAATGACTGTTTTGATCATAGTTTCTCTGTTATCTCTCTACCTACAATACAGATAATCATGGGATTCTGGACAAAATCATATCTAACAATAAAGATATTCTCAGATTTGGGTCCGAGAGACAAAATCTCATCAAATGGGGGTCTGTGGCCCTAATGTGGACTAAATTAGGGGTCCTCGATATGAAAAAGGTTGAGAACCACTGGTTTAGATAATGTAGTAGAAATGTTCTGCTAGTGAACTCATTTTCGCTGCACTGGAAATATTGCCTATGTCAGTTATCCACAGGAATAAGAAAAATTTAGACATGAGGAAATGTTTTTTAACAGTGTCAAAGTGTTTTAGGGTGGATTTTCCCTTTAAACAAAGAGCAATAGGGAGGGAGAGGTGTGTGTGTGTGTGTGTGTGTGTGTGTGTGTGTGTGTTGGTGTAAGTAGGGGTATCCAAGTAATGAGGCTTCAGTGGCCTGTATGGGTAATAAAAAGAGAGGCATGGCGGAGGCGGAGGGGTAGAGGAATGGTTTGCAGACGTACAGGAGGGATGACGAGAGAGAGGAAGAGGAGAGGGAGCGGGCGAGTAGGGGTGGAAGGGTAATGAGGGTTCAATGAGCTATATAGGTAATAAAAAGACATGGGAGGGAGGAGGCAAACAGGTGCTGACCATGTGTACGCAGTAGAGAGGCAGTGAAGTCACACACACACTCTCTCTCCCCCTCCCACACACACACACACACACACACACACACTGTCAGACAGAACACAGCACAGGTCTGCAGGGTCATGTGCATGTCTGTCATTGTGTATGCGTGTGTGTGTGTGTGTGTGTGTGTGTGTGTGTGTGTGAGTGGCTATGCGTGACAGAGTGAGATTGAAGACGTCCTGAATTCTTCTGTTTCTTTGGGGAGTCTTCTCAATTATTTACCTTCTCTTCCCATGCATTTATTCTAAAACGCACACACACACACACACACACACACACACAGACTCTCAGAATGCCTCACATGCACAAACACACGCTCGGTCTACTTTAGGGCACTTTAGGTCTGGGCAAACACAGACGCAGACAAACACACTTTTGTGAATAATGCCTGTGGTTCTTGGTAGAACTGTGCGTGTGTGTTTCTGAGTGAGTGTGTGTGTGTTTGTGTGTGTGTGTGTGTGTGTGTGAGCGCAGCCATAATGGATGTGTGTTTACCTTCGGGTCAGTGGGGGTGATCCCCACCTTTAGAGCAAGGGTACTCAGACCCATCACTACGATTGCACTCTACACACACACACACGCACACACAAATTCAAACACTCATGGAAAATATGCCAAGTTTTGGTTTCAAATGGACTTCTGCAAAGCAGTGATAGAACTGTAATGCTGTTTAGCCAACTGTGAATTGGAGAAAGTGTGTTTGTGTGTGTGTGTGTGTGTGTGTGTGTGCGCGTGTGCATGTGTGTGTATGTGTGTGCGTGTGTGTGTGTTCATTCAAAACGTTCAACTTCATCTTTTTGAAATTATGCAAATGTGTGTGTTTTAATTTGACCTCTGAAACTTTCATCTGCACTTTTTCATTCAAAACCTTCAATTTCATCTTTTTGAAAGTATGAAAATGTGTGTGTGTGTGTGTGTGTGTGTGTGTGTGTGTGTGTGTCTGAGTGCACGTAGTCCAGAGGCAGTCAACTCCAAAATGGCCCAGCCATATTATATTGATGAAGAGGAGTGTACAAACGCTTTCATCCCAAAAATACTGCCTGTTTGTGTGTATGTGCTTTTATGTGTGCATACATAGTGTGTGTCTGTGTGTCTGAGCAGCCCAGAAGTGGCTCATATTCCAATGGATGGTCTATCCATTGGAATATTTATGGCCAGGGAGAGTGTTGGAAAGCTTTCATCTCCAAATATTATGTCATGGTCAAAAATAACTGCCCTTCTTTTTAGGAGGCGTTACGCTGCATGTCAGTGATGTGGAAATACTATAGGTCACAGTGCTGCTGCATGCTCACACACTGAATGCATATAAACATGGAACAAATAGACATGCAAACACACACACAAAGCACCACACACACACACACTGCCGGGAAGCATGCACCGCTGCCAATCAAAAGAGAAGTGTGTGGTCTCGAACGCCCATGTCTTCCTCTGAGGAATCTGCCCCTGAAAGGCAGCAGGTTGAATATTTACAGATCTGCCGGGGGGTCACGGGAGGTGAAATGCGGCCCGATAAAAGAAAAAGGCAGGAGGCGAGAGCAAAAGCGGAAGATAAGAAATCAGCGTAGCGTGATAGTGAGAAGAAAAAAGCGGGAGATAGACATGAGTGAACTCTGATTATGACGGAGAGCAAGACTGCACACTGATTGTAATCGATGAGAAAGAAATACTCCTCTTCTGCCATACCTCTTCCTATAGAAATATGACAAGTAAATGGTATTAGCAGCATTTATCCACTGTATCCTACAACCTGACTGTTTTGGCAGGAATTGATATTTAATTAAACACAGCCAATGTCAGGTGTTCATGGCTTTTATTGTAAATATGAAAAGAAGAAAATGGGATTAAATGTTGTCTTTACATCATCATATGGCCATCTTGGCAGGATAGAAAACATCACTACAGCCATAAACATGAGGAGAAGAGAATGGTATTAAAGACATATAATACATTACTTCATGACCACCCTGGCTCATAGCAAAGAATACTTATTGAGTACATTAAATATTGTTTTAATACCAAGAATACTGAGAGAGGGCCATGATACCTAACAGTGATAAATGAGTGGAAGGAGATAATACTAATGCTTAGATTGTGATATTGAGGAATATGCTGGATTTGAGCTATTTTTGCTCTGTATGTTTCTTCTCACCAACTCAACCTCACCATTCACACAGAGGGAATCTCTGATTGGCTACACATTGAGTAAGATTATCATTTATTGGCGAGAGATTTGATACAGCTGATAAAGGTCTGTATTCATGCAAATCAGCATGTGGGAAATTAATATGTTGCTCTAACTTATAATCACCCGTTAAATCTAGTTTTATTCTGTTCTTTTCCCTCCCTTCCCCCCCTCCACCACTCTCTCTTTATTCTCTTTCCATCTCTGTGACTTCCTTCTCTTCGCCTACACTTGTTTTTATCCTTTTGTCGTTTATCGTTCCTTCCTGTGGATAAAGTTTTGTTAATGAAACAGTCGGGGGCCGTGGCCTGTGCAACACAAAGAAACACATAACACACATATGGACCTGGATAGGCCCCCTGCTGACACACACACACACACACACACAGGCACACGCACACACACACACACGCTAAAACACACACACAAAGGACAAAATCTTCCGGTAGACAAGCTCAACCCAGTAGAGTGTGACAAAGGCATCAAAAGCCTCAAATTAATGCGGCTACTACGGGTGGGAACCTGCAGGGGCCTTATGATTCGATTCAGTTTCTAATTCTCAGTTCTATGCATTGTTCATTTGTTCATTTATTTTCTTTACATGCTTATAGCTCTTCAGGCCGGAGCCTGTCCCAGCAGACATTGGGCAGAAGGCAGAGAAACATCAAGTGCAGCTATAATATATCAAAACGCAAAAATGCTGTAATAACAACACTGCTTTGTCTTTTGCTTCATTGGTTTGAGAACAGACTTCTTAGCCTTCATAGCTGAAACGTCTTGCTGCATTGGTCGCTCACTCCATCGTTGAGCAGATGAAAATTTGAGTATCTGGGGGGGATTGGGATTGTCTTCAAATGCCAATCTCTTAAAAGTATACTTAGGTATAAGAGCTGTACTAACTTTGGCAAACTCTTTGTTTACTTGTAAGTGTCCTATTTTGTTACTCTTTGGGACTAAATTAGCCAACTTTTTAGTTTA